>NC_056733.1:1915658609-1915771109 GCF_019279795.1 Protopterus annectens
CTTATCAGGAAGATGGACCGAGGAACTTTCCTGTGCTAGTTCCTTCTTAGTGGCGGCCGCCGCCACCACCATGGCATCTACTGGGGAACCTTTATTCCACACCTGTCTGTCAGGAGGGGGACTGAGTATTTTGTCTGGTCTTCTAGGGATTGGCTCCACGGTGTCCAGCTCCTTCCAAGCCCTGGCAGTAATCAAGTCTACCAGGGGATCAGCCGGGGGGGGACACCCAAGAGGTAGACAGGTCTGCGTCAAACGCCTCCAGAAACACAGACTCATCGGAGGAAGGTTTTTGGGCAGACTACCCTCCTCTGATACGTAGCATTTCCATAATGTCTCCAAAGGAGATGTCTTCAGGGGGTGACCTTGGGGAACCTTCCCCTTCCTCTAAGTCCGTGTCCTCCGTGAGGGACTCAGGGGAGTCCAAGTGCCTCTTTTTGCACTTTTGTTTGTGAGGGACCTCCTCGGCAGGACTGTCCGAGGAGGGCTCACCAATGGGGTCCTGTTCCCCTATGGGAACCAACTGGAGCGCCGACGCAGGCTGTCCCTGGGGCCGGATGATGGAAGATAGGTCCAAATGCGCAGGAGTGACGGGTGGATCCATAGCCTGGACCGGGGACCTGGAACTCCTCGACAGAACCCTCTCCACTACGTCAAAAGCCGAGGGTGAACCACTCTCCCCTGGCTCTGAGAGCAGCCCCCTCGGTTCTGACGTAAGGACCGGTGTCAGAGCCGATGCGATCGGACCTGAAAGGGGAGTGTGCTCCGACCGAAATGAAGCCGAAGACACACTCACCCCTGCGGATCCGAAGCTCGGCTCTCGGCCCCAAGAGCTTGGATCCAACACGCTCGAGGGTACAGTCAGCGTCAAAGTAGCCAACACTGTCTGCGCCGATGACTCCCTGGGTCCGAGACGGCTCGGATCCAAAGACTCCAAAACCCGATAGCGAATCAGAGAAGGAGCAATTGGGGCAAAGAAAGGGGCCGAGCTCCCCTCCCCCAGAGGTGGGGGGGGGAGGCAGGAACACCCCCATCTGCATCTGGGCCTGCAAGAATCGACGCATCATCCGGTCGAAATCAGCATCAGACATGCTTCTGGTGGACCTCGAAGAGGTTGCCGAAGTGGGCCGGGAAGGCCGCCTCGATGACCTAGAGGAAGACCGGTACTCTTCCTCCGGCTCCGGAGAAAAGCGGGGGGAACGGAGCCGAGAGGGTGAAGATCTGGAGACCCTCCTGGGAGGGCTAACTACCTTAGCTGGCGGAGCAGAGGAATGAGACTTTGCACGCCTCTAATGGCTTTTATGCTGCTCTTTTTCTCTGTGCCTCTTCTCTCTTGTAGAAGAGTCCCCCTCTCCCTGAGACACAGAGGGAGATTGAGTCCCAGTCACGGGAGGGGGAACTGAAGGCAGGACAGCCGCAGCCGTGGCTGCTGCCTTAGAGGGAGAGGAGGAAGAAGAATCCGGGGGCAAAAGCCTCACCAGGGTTAATTTATTCCTCCTATCCCTAACAGCCTGGGGGTTGAAGGCCGCACACACTTGGCAGCCAGAAGACAAGTGGGCTACCCCTAGGCAGAGAACGCACGGAGTGTGGCCAACCACTGAGGACAGCTTATGGCCACACTCAGTGCATTTAGAAAAAAATGGCCTTAGGCCCTTCAGCCATCGCACAACCACACACACACAGTAAAGGGGAAGGAAGAAATTAAATTTAAACAGTAAGTTTACCACAAAAAAACCCGAGAAAGTATATACACAGAAAACTAAGGGCCTACTACACTCACTAAACACACAAAAAATCTTAAGAAATAGTTTTAAAAGGTTTTTAAAACTCTCACCCAACGCCAAGAGCTCATCGTTTAAAGCTGTCAGAAGCCGCGGCAAACGTGATCTGAGGACTGGAGGGAGGTAGCAGGGCATTATTGGTAAGGGGGAGGAGCTGAGAGCTCGGATCTTTTAGCTTGGAAAGCTGCCGGCTCGGATCCGAGGACAGATCCGATACCCACAAGTTGCTGATCAAATGAAGTTAACTACTTCAGATAAAACATTACCATCCAGTCACTTTCTGTGGCCGACAAAATGACTCCAGTGAAACTAGGCCATCACCCATGCATACAGCAACTGTTAGCCATTTACCGGTGTATTAAGCAAACTGAGTATTTAACTGTATTTTCTAGCATTATTGTACAAACACCACACCAAGCAGTAAAAGCTCTGATAGACAATTTTGAAATGAATAAAATCACAGATGGTATTAGTCAAGCAATTTTTGCAAAAATGGATGGCACTTTTCGGAATGAAAACTGTCACCATACAGACAGGACAAATACTATCTGTCAAATCACTTTGGGTATGAAAGAAAACAGCATAACTGCTTAGAAAAAATAATGTCACCCGACATACAATTTATGGCATCTGTTTTTGACCATTTTAAGCCATCCCTCTTTGTGGGACGGCCACGGTGGTGCAGTGGTTAGCACTGTCGCCTCACAGCAAGAGGTTCTTTAGTTCGATCCTCGGCTGGGGTGCCTTCCGTGCGGAGTCTGCATGTCCTCCCTGTGGTCGTGTGGGCTTCCTCTGGGTGCTCAGGTTTCCTCCCACATCCCAAAGACATGCTGTAGGTGGATTGGACACTTCAAATTGGCCCTAGGTGTGAGTGTGAGTGTGTGCCTTCTGTGGAAGGTTGGGTGCCGGGCTGGCAACTCAACACCGTAAAACTCCACTGCCAATCATGAGTGACAGGTGATCCGCTGTGGCGACCCCTAACCGGGAAAAGCCAGAAGAAGAAGCCATCCATCTTTGTGGATAGAGCACAGTTTTGGGACAAAGGTAAATACAAGATTTGCCGTGGTTTTGGAAATTCCAACAGTGCTTATGTAGTAAATTCTTTAAGACTGCATATGGACACTTGGGTAAGGCGAGGATTTGTTGTCAGTGCAGGCAAACAATTACAGCATGCTGAAGTATTAAAAGACATACATAAAGTAATGACAATGTCATATCAACAGAGATAGTACAGCATTTTAAAGGTAAAAGCGCATCAAAAAATGACAAGTGAAACCTTCGGTTAAATGCGTTAGCTGACACATTAGCAAAACAAGCAGCACAAAACGGAAGAAAACTTTTAGAACAGATATATCAAAGTAGAAGTTAGTTCCTTAAAAGAGCTAGACAGTCAGTCAAGAAAGATCTCATAAATATTCAGTAACAGCGGGGCTTAAAAGAAGAAAATGATCAGTGTAGGCTAGCAGAAATACCACCAAAGGAATATTATGCATACACTACTTCTAAAGGATTACAGTTGCCATATGTGCCACTTCAGTTGGCACAGCAGTTGGTCAAGTTAAATTACCAAATACTGGGGCATCTAGGAGCTGATAAGCTATGGGCAATTGAAAAGAAAAATACTGGAATCCAAGTTTGAAAAAGGTCTGTAGGCTAATTGTAAAAGAAGGTGTAATCTGTTTACAGGCAAATGCTAAAAGCAAAAAAAAAGCAAAGTTACATTGGGTACAGCCAGTAGATGGGCCATGGTATGCAGTTCAAATAGATTATGCAGGTCCTTTGCCAACAACAAAGGGAGGTTACAGATACCTACTAGTAGTACTGGATGTTTTCTCAAAATGGGTAGAGGCAATTCCCACCAAAACCATGACAACAAAGGCAACAACAGAAGCCCTATGGAAAAATATTTTCTGCCACTGGCAGTGGCTGAAAATCATTGAATCAGACAATGGTCCACAGTTTGTTAGTGATTTAATAAAGCAAATGTGTAATCTGTTAGGAATTCAGCAAATATTCCATGTACCTTTTCACCCACAGTCAAACGAAATTGTAGAGTGAATGAATCGTACATTCAAAGAAGTTCTCAAAAAAGCATGTCTTGAAAAGGGAAACGTATGGGTGCAACATTTGCCAGGCATTTTTATGAGCATAAGGGCAGCACCCAACAGTAAGACAGGAATACCTCCTTATAAAATTATGACAGGAGAAAAATGCCATTACATTTAGCATTTGATCCTGACACACCAGATGGTAGACCTATGTTAGACATTAGTAAGCATCAGCAATGATTAAAACAACTTACAGAAGTATGTGATTATAATGTGTGAGAGAGCAAGCTTTCCATCTATGGAGAAAGGTCCCAATATTACCACCAGAAGAAAACATTCTCTGAGAAACAAAGGTATTAGTAAAATGTTCTAGACGGAAGGGCCATGGGATAGCAATTGGCTGGGACCTTTTGAAGTAGTGGAGCAAATAGGTCCACTGGTGTACAAAACAAAAGGTAAAAAAGAAAACAGAACAGTTCTAGAGAACAGAGATCAAACGAGAGTAGTTAAAAGCACTGAAGAAATGAAATCACAAAAGTGACATGCATCCTACATGAACTCCAAGAAGAGCTAAACCCAAACATAAAACTACTGTTCAATCTCAGCCTTACCACAGGATATGTACCCAAAGAGTGGCGTACAGCAACAGTGGTCCCTCTCCACAAAGGTGGTGCCTCAACGGATCCTGGAAACTATCGTCCCATAAGCCTGACTAGCTTGGTCTGCAAAGCTATGGAAAGGATCATCATGGACCTCATAAATAAAGACATTGGGGACCTACAGACACTGGATCCTACCCAGTTCGACTTTGTTAAGGGCAGATCCTGCCTCTTAAACCTGGTTGATTTCTTTGAAACAGTCACCAAGGCCATTGATGAGGGGAAGGTGGTCCACACAGCCAACCTGGACCTCGCAAAAGCCTTCGATACAATACCCCACTCGGGCATTATAGATTAAGCTCACCGGCTTAAATATAAACCCCTATGTCACTAGATGGGTTGCAAACTGGCTCAAGGATAGAACCCACATGGATAGAATTGCTGGAGCCATGTCAGACTCCAAACCAGTTACAAGTGATGTTCCACAGGGCTCAGTCCTGGGACCTCTCTTGTTCGGTATATATTTCTCGGAGGTACAGGCCAACACGGAAGGACTGTGGCTGACCAAGTTCGCAGATGACTGCAAACTGGGCGCCATAACAGACTCTCCAGCCAACACAAGCATCCTCCAAAAGGGCCTCATAGAAACAGACAACTGGTGACAGACCCATGGCCTCAAGCTAAACGCCAAAAAGTGTATAGTCATCCCTTTTGGCAAAAACAAAGTGCCCACAAATTACCACATAGGTGGTAACCCATTATGTACAGAAGAAGTAATTTGGGACCTGGGGACCCAAGTTGATAGCAATCTCTCATTTGACAACCACGTGGCCAAAGTGGTTAGAAAAACATTTTATATAACCCACCTAATCATGAAGGGATTCACATCTAGATCAGGGGAGGTCATCGTGCCTCTTTACTCATACCTCATCAGGCCCATAATTGAGTACAATGCCCCTTTTGGGATGTACCTTACCAGACACCTGCAGCAACTGGAAAGACCCCAATAGTACCTCACCAAGGGGATCAAAGGGCTCAAACAGATGCCATATGCTTCCCGGTTAAAGAAACTCCAGCTCTACTCAGTGGCATACCGCCTGCTCAGAGGCGATCTGTGCCTGACGTATAAAGCCATGTCCAACCCGGAACTAATGGACATGCTGCACCTCAGAAAATCCAAATCCCATCGAGCTACGCGCTCGAGAGACTTGAACCTCAGCACCGAAATAAATAGGACATGCTGGAGGGACAGATTCATAACCCAGAGGCTCCCTTCACTCTGGAATAAAATCCCAGTCCAGATTAGGCAGAGTCCCTCATTGACTCTATTCAAGAGGACTCTTGATGAGTGGATGGGAGATCGTAGGTTTACCCTGGGTATCACTTCTGTGTCACTGTTAAACAGTGGCACAGTATACTAACCTTGAAAAAGGGCATAGCAAAATTAATTTAAAATGGGTGGCGAAAGCCAAACACACTCTGGCTAGGCTTATAAATGCCCTAGGGCAGATAGCCTAGTATGAACCTATGAACCTATACATTCTCTTTTCAGAAAATGAAAATTAAGTTGCCTAAAGTGCAACTGATTGGAATACAGAAGAGTAAAAGACAGATAACAGCAAATGTAAATAATTTTGTAAATATGTCTACATTTAAGCATGTGTTAATTAAACCAATGTTTATTTTGTTTTTTTTTACAATCTTTTGTAATTGTATAATAGCACCAGGGATAGCAGAAACCCCAGCAAAAAAAGAGTAATATTACTAACATAAGGTTGTAGTGGGCAAGGGCTACAAAAAAATAGCACACAGAGTATTTTTTTTCTGTTCAGGGGGACAAGAATGTCATATTGGAAACCTTTCTTTTAAACAGAATGTAACAGTCTGGAACACAAAGGACAGGTATATGTTCAGCTCCCACAATATAAAGTAAATGTATACTTACAAAACAATACTGGTATAAAATGCTGCATACTGCAAGGAGAAAGGGCACTCTTTCAATTTTATACTGATTGTGTAAACAGTACTGAAGAAGGTTCTAAAATAGAGATATGGGAGGGAAATATATTGATCTACACCAATGATTCAGTAACTATTGGAAGAAAAAGACCTAGCCTTTTTATTATCAGAACTTTTAATATTAATCCCACAGCCAAGTCTGATCAAGTAATCAGGGTACCATCAACATGTACAGTAGTGGGACAGGAATACCAGAAAATGGTAATACATTTTAATATCTCATTCCCTCCTGACAACACCGGCTGCAGAAGATTTAGAGCATGGTACAATATTCTTTTAGGGGGGATGGGAACATGTTTAGGTGTCTTAAATTCAGCTGATATAGAAATGCTCTCAAATAGATTAAAATTAACAGGCCAAGGTATTTCACAAATTTTGCACTTAACAAGCACAATGGTTACCCACTATATGGGCACCACAGAAAGAGCATGTTAACTTTCAAAAGGAATTTCTGCAAAGTTTTAATGGACTAAGTGTACATTACAGTCCATGTCAAAACCGATGATAAATACTGAATATGCTTGGCGGATGCTGTTCAGCAAATTGATACCACAAACCAACTGGGTACAAATGCATGGAAATCACAGTCTGTACAAATACTTACTGTACAGAGCAAGTGACACATTGTAATGTTACTAAATCAAAGATGATGTGTCAAGTTGTACCATTGGTATTTAGTCTCCCAGTGTAATTGTATCAATACTGGTTACCTCATTTACAAGGAACTTACACTGATTTAGATAAAACACATAAAATAGAGCACTGTGCCTGTACAGCAAATGGTTTAATAAGTGGACAGCATTCTCCAGTGCATGACCCATGCTTTTTACAGCACTCTGAAAATCTGTGTAAATGGACAATTTTGTTGTCAAGTTTTGAAATGTTCACAGAAATAGTTCCTCAATTTGTTTGTATTGTAACAAATCAAAATATGAGTTTTTCTAAGCAGACACCTTTTGTGGGATGTCTTAGTAATATCACTCATTTGGAGTGGCATGATGAAACCTACTTGTTTACTCCAGAAAGTAAAATGTCTGTGTCTTTTAAATGGAATCTTCAAATATTGCCTCTTGTAAATATTAAGTCTGTCTCTAGATTCTTTGTATGAAGTAATTAACAAAAGTTAGTAGTTAACCAAGCATTTGCAAAATATTAATAATACTATTCTAAGTCATGAGTTAAATTCTGCAATTGTAAAAAATAAATTAATCAAGTTATCTAAAAAAAATGAAGCAGACACAGCCTATAATTGGTGGGACATTTTTGCAGGATGGTCTGTAAAAGGAAAAAAAAATATTAGACTGGATTTACACCCAATTCTGGTAGTAATGCTTATTATCATTGTATTAACTGTGTGGAATTGTGTTTTAACCTGTTGTATCAAAAGAAAATTAAAGGTTTTGTTTCCTAATGTGTTTTCTGTAAATCAGGATGAAAATTATGATCTGACCAAAGAATATATATATATAGATATATATATATATATATATATATATATACATACACATATAAACACAATCGTGCATGCGCTCTTCTGTTAGAGGGTTAACACTTTCTTAGCTGAAAATAAGTAGGAAGATAAAGTAGTTAATTAATACGCATGCTTGGCATGCATACTACGTAACTTTAATTGTTCCATGACTAATATAGCTGCAAGGAGAACTGTAGATAAGGATGATTCCCTAATTCCTGACTAACACAGGTGCAAGGATGACTGGAGACAGGAAAGACTTCATAAGTTTTAAAGGTTGTTACATAACTTACCTTGAAACAGAACACAGATCAGCTTATCAGCAGACTGCATGACTTCAAGCAAATTCCAACAGTATTAACTTCAAAAGATTGCATTCATGAACAGGATCCAAATGGCACCAAGAATTGCATAAAAAGGACAGTAATACTGTTGTTAGATCTGTTTTTTTTAGGAACACACAGTTCCGAGGTAAATGGAGAATCATCATCTATATCTGTATCAAAAAGCAAACCTTGTACATTAAAAGCTGTAGCATATAGTATGTGTCTCGTCTGTTATAGAAATAAGTTGTTTATTAGTAACTGCGCTCAAGCTGATAAAGTACAGTGCTGTAAAGTATATTGTTCATTTCATCTGTGAGCAGCCTGCTAAAATTTATCATTCCTCACAGTTGGCTACCCCTCAGTCTAATTCTATTTCATCCATGAGGCTTATCTCTCATGCTGCTGAAGGTACCTCAAGGGTGATGGGCTCAGGCATTTCCATTAGAAGACATGCCTGGTTGTGCTTATGTGATTCTGCGGAACCCTTCAGATCTACTTTTGTCAATGCACCCTTTGACAGTACCTCATTTTTTGGTAAGTGAAAGACACACTCTCTAGGTGTGAACAGGAAGGAAAAACTCTGCCTGTTGTAGGCATATGCTTTTCTAGTCCTCAACAGTCTTTTTCTAGAAATCAACGAGGTGATAGAAAGATATGGTTCAAAAAATCCCAGGATCCCTTTCAGGACAGATGTGGAGGGAGTTCCCCCAGGAGCAGAGTGGGAATTCAAATTGAAGATGCCACCCCATGGCACAGGTGGTCTACATAATCAAGGTTCTAGAGATTTCTTCTCAGACAGATCCTATCATTGCTCCTGAATGGAGGCAGTTGGGGTAATCTATCCCTGCACCAGAGAGCCTGACTAGATATCACAAAGGATTCATGGATAATATCCAGAGGTTATATCATACCATTTTCCCATCACCCTCATCAGTTTCAAAGAAAATCAATGTTCCACCCAGTCAAAGGGAAGCAACAGCACTACGAATAAAAAAGCAGCTACAAAAGGGTCAACCAAGCAGATTCCCCAGACCAGAGAGAGTCCAGAACTTATTCAAGATTCTTTTTAGTGCCAAAAAAGACAGCGGAATTGAGACCAATTTTGGATCTCAGCAAACTAAATCAATCAGTTCACTACACAAGGTTTTGGATGGGCATGGTTCAGTCTATTCTGCCATTTTTGCACAAGGATGACTAGATGTGATGGACATTTTTTTAGGAGGCATACTACTATATCAAAATGAACAGGTGATCCAGAAGATATTTATGCTTCTGGCTGGGAGGCACTCATAACCAGTTCAGAGCACTGCCTTTTGGTCTCAACACAGCCCCCAGGCTGTTCGCCAAGTGCATGGCAGTCGTAGTAGCTCCCCTGAGATTGATGGGGATTCCATGTATTGCCATACCTGGACAACTGGCTCCTGACAACTCCAACCAAGCATCAACTAACTCAAGCAAAGGACTACTTACTTCAGCTGTGCTCTCACCTGGAGATATCCGTTACAAGAAATCTCAACTCAATCCAACTCAAACTTTGGAATTAATCAGTGCTCATTTCAATACAGCAGTCAAATAGCTTCTCTCCCTTTGTCTCAGATTAAAACCATTCAAATCCAGGTCAAAAAGATTACTCAGAATTCTTCTCTTTCAGCACATCTGATACTCCCTGCTTTGGGATCCATGTCAGCAGCAATCACTCTTGTACTGCTGGCCAGGTTCTATATGAGAATCCCCCCACTGACACTGCAACTCAATGGTCTATTTGCCAGCACCCATTATCCAGGCCAGTCAAGACAACTCAAGCTTGCAAGAATTACCTTTTTTGGTGGATTCACACCAATGAAATACAAGAAGGCTATCCGCTTGTTCTCCCTCAACCCAAGGCCACAGTGACTACAGACACCTCCAACATTGGAGAGCACTTCTTGGGAAGGACATTCTAAGGCACATGGTCCACCAAAGAGGCCAGCATGAATATCAATGCCCTGGAGATGAGAGCTATCATGATTCGGATGGATAATATGTTAGTGGTCTGGCACATCAACAAACAATGGGGAACCAAATTTTACCTGCTTTGTTAAGAAGCTATGAGAGTATGGCAATGGACATTCTCCTCCAATTGTTTTCTGATAGCAATGCACATCCTGAGGAAGTACGATGTGATTGCAGACAAGTTAAGCAGGTCCAGTCTGATGTCTCATGAGTGGTCTCTCAATATCAAAGTGGTGGAGGTGATTTTCTGTTTATGGGGCCAAGCATGCTGTGCTCTTTTTGCATCTCACCTCAACAACAAGTGCAGCAGGTTCTTTTACCCTGATCTCCCTAGTGGGGGAGCCCCCAGGGATGGTCTACTTTACTCCTGGCCCTCTGGGCTCCTTTATGCTTCTCCCCCATTACCATTGATCCCCAAATTTCTCCAGAAAGCATCTTGACTGAAGAGTACAGTTATACTCATTGTCCCTGATTGGCCTCGTCAGTTCTGTTTTCCCTTCCTTTGGTGTCATCTTTTACATCATCCATGGATTCTGGATTAATCTCTAGACCTCCTGTCTCAACCAACAGACATGACTCAAATGGACATTACAGGCCTCAAGCTGACTGCATGATTTCTTCAGTTTCATCTATTGCTAGACAGCCTAGGCTCTATTCTCCCACCCATCATATCTTTTTATCCTCCCACAAAGCTTCCATTAGGAAAATTTATAAAATTAAATGGAAAAGGTTTGTTTTTTGGGCCCATAAAAAGAATTTAGATCACTTTTCAGCACCAGCATCTTGACTTTTTGGCTATAATTTTCAGTGAAGGTGCCAGCTCCTCAACTATCAAAGTACAATTAGCAGCCATTTCCAACTTCCATACAGGAGTAAAAACTCTACTTTAGCTTCCTCTAAGGTTTATAAAGCTTTTCTCAGAGAATCCTACTTAATTAGACCTCCTTTAAAGGATCCTGCTCCTCCTTGGATCTATATATTGTCCTGCAGGCCATGACTCAACCCCCCCCCTTGAACCATAAGCTAGGTCTGACCTAAAATTTTTGACCTGGAAAATTCTTTTACTAGTTGCTATCACTTCTGCCAGAAGAGTTTCTGAGCTTCAAGCACTGTCATATAACCTCCTTATTTAAATTTTCACAAAGATAGGGTTTCTTTACAGACCAAACCTTCCTTTTTACCAAAGGTGGTGTCAAAATCTAATATTAATCAGGTCATCAATCTTTCAGTGTTCTTTTCTAACTTTTCAAAAAAGGAGAATATGTTGCATCTTTTGGAATCCCACAGACAGTTACATTTATACCTTCAAAGAACCAAAGGTTTACGAAAATCTGAGCAATTGTTTATTTCCTTTTCTGATTCAAAACTAGGCAAACTAGTATCTAAAGTGACTCTGGCCAAGTGGCTGACTGACTGTATTACCTTTGTTTATGAGAAAGTGGGTTTGCCTTTACCAGAGCCTCCAAGAGCCCATTCCATGAGGTCTATGGTGATTTTGTCAGCCTTTTTTTCTAAAACTTCCATGGATGATATCTGTGCAGCTGCAACTTGGACTAATCCTCATATCCTTATTGCTCATTACAAACTGGATCTGGTCTCTAGGGGAAGAACATCCTTTGGCTCAGCTGTACTCAGCAACATCCTTCCTTAGAATCCTCTCAGGTTTTAGGTATCTTGAGACTCTGTCTCAATTGTTGAGGAATGAATAAAAATGACAATATCAGATAACAAAGTTATGTACTCATATAATGTTTCATCAGTGTTGTCCATTTTTGTCGTTGAAGGTTGTGCGTCAGGGCTGGTAACTCTGCATGTAAAAATCAACTACCAATCATTAGCGGACCGGAGTTCCGCTGTGGTGACCCCTAACCAGGAAAAGCCGAAGATGCAACAAGTGTTGTCCATTTTTATTCTTCCTCAACTTCCCACCCACCTACCCCCTCCTTGTTCAACTCTTGGATAGATCGAAGAGTTTTGGAGGAACCTCTGTTCCTTGTTTGAGCTCCAGCTTCCATTCATTTCTTAATTTCCACTTCTCTATATATCTATGGGCAACAAGCTGGATCTGAGTTATGTTAGGTGGCTGGGGCATTATGGGTAAAGGGAGAAGCTTGAGAGTTCAAGTGTATGATCTGGAAGAAGCCACCGAGTCAGATACAAGGATCAGATCCAAACACATTTTTTTTCCAACAAATACCTTTATTAAATTTTCACATATGACAATCGTACATTTATATAAATGAAAAACAAATTGACAATACTTTAATTGCAAACAGTATACATCACAGACACCACTGAAACAACTGTAGTTGCAAACATTACACATCACTTACAATCCATGCAGTCATTGCCAGTTAAGCATTATATGGGTCATTCAAATCCTACCTTTAAACCTCTTTCCTACTCTGCATATATTGTTCCCACAATTCCCATTTTTTCCTATGCAGTTTGCTCCTTCCTTCCCTTTCTAAACATCCCAATTCCACTTGTTTTATCTCTGTTATTATATTCACTACTTCTAGTAAAGTTGGTCTAGACTTTGATTTCCATTTTCTAGTAATTGCTTTTTTGGCAGCCACCATAATTAGACTCAGAAAGGCTTTACTATGTCTAGGCAATTCCAATTCTACATCATAACTCAAACAAATCATTTCGCCAATCAATCCAATCTGCTCAACCAGCATCTCTGACACAGCAGTATGCAGAGTATCCTCAAAGTCTGCCAGCTCATTACACTCCCAAAAAATATGTTCCCAGCCACATCTTTCTGGCCAGTCACACCGCCAATATTTGCTATCCACCTGAGGAAATATTCTTTGGAGTCTACTTGGGGTATAAAAATACATATGCAAACACTTACAGGCAAAGATTCTAAATCTTTTAGAATTTGTTGCATATCTGGGAAACATACATATATCCCCCATTGTCTCTTTGTGAATTGCTTATCCAATCTCTCTTCCCAATCCTTTCTAAGCTACTCTCATCAATTCTTATAATTCTCATGCAATATTTTATACGCTTTACTAATCATTCCTTTTTTAATGGCAGCTTCTGTTCCAGATTCTATTAAAAACTCTACAAGTGCTTGTCTTTCATTCAGGAGCCCCTATTTCTTTCTCTTTACCAATACTATGATATCAATCCTTGATAAGGAAGGCAATCTCTAACCTGCAGTCCAAATAAATTCTTGACCTCTTCCCCTTCTATTACCTTTCTGTTTCTAGTTATTTGTTCCCAGTACATTGGTTCCTTTGCCAGTTTTCTCCAATAAATTCCAGCCCCCCCCCCCCACTTGCCTATCATGTATCCTTGACCACCATTATCCCCATTGGAAAAATCTCTTTTCTCCATTCATGTGCTGGTTTGGTTCTTAGAATACTCACTGCTATTTTATGAATACAATACTCTGTATTATTTTTGTTTTTCCCATTTAGAGTCTGCATCGAAAATCTCAATCCTTATTTCTTGAGCTTCCTCACTGTATCAGCATCATTCCTTTCCACTGTGAATTATAGTTTTCTGCTTGTTCTATGTATATAAGCCTTAACTGTGCTGCCCTAAAATAACCCCTCAAATTGGGTAATCCTAGTCTGCCTTGTTCTATTGGAAGAATCAACTTATCCCTGTTAAACTACACTATTCAGGTAGTCTGTACCTTTATTCAATGAAGACACTGAGACAGTTCTGCTGTTACGACATTCATTTACTGCACACCAGGTTTACATCTAGTTTAAGAATGAAAGGCATACACATCAAAAACGTACTTCAGCTTACAGCATCAGGTCTGCAAGAATAGAAAAATCAAAGTCTCTGATACAAAAGGAAAAGTCCCAATCTTTATAGTGTCTTTTCTACCTGCATCAGCATTTTAGAGAATTTGCCAGAATAATAAGTCTTTCCTTTGAAGCTGGTCTGCTGACAGTTTGTTTTCCATATTTTAAACATTCTGTTCCTGAAGAATAACTCTTTTCGTCCTTGGCCTATCTTGCATATCATGCTGACTAGACACAGCTGCATACAAGAGTTTGTCATGACCTGGTTGTAGATAATAATTTTACACAAAGCTGCATAGTTTATAAGAGATAAAAATATTTTACTTATTAACAATGAATGCCAAGCTATATAGTTTTGTCAAGTTAGATAACTGAGTTCAAGTTGAGTGTACTCTACAAACTGAAATGCAGAACATTTATTTTACATTTTCAGAAAAATCCACAGAAATCCATTTTAACCTGTTCTTTACTCTCACAATTCCGACTTTTTATTTAAAAAATGGAAAATGACTGTTCATTTTCAATTTTTTCTTCAATGGTACACGGTGAAACCTTCTCCAGTTTATTCAGGTTAACCATCATGATTTGCTGAACTCTATACGTTTTTCACAAATGACAACTTATGTAGCAATTCCAGACAGTTAGTATGACTATAATGCCTAACATTACTAATACAGGATGTATCAACCAATTTAACAGATTTTTTCCTGATTTTGACCAACCAGTAAAGATATACCACCAGTTGTGAGCAGTGTCTTTTTTGGTCTTTTCAGCCAAACTAAGTAATTTATCGTTTGCAATGATGCTTAATGCCTCATAATACAGAATACTTTTATTTCTTTTTTCCAAATACTCTCTGAGAATTTTAGTATTGTTCATTATGTTTTTGAAATTATCAAAGGGTACAGCTATATTGGGAATCTGTATTAAGTCATAATTCCAGTTCTTGGAAATATTCATTTCTATGGGTTCAGTAAACACATAGCTCTTATTAGTCCATTTAAGGAAATCAACATGTGATAAACATCCCACAAAACTTAATTTTAAATTATGACCTACGTCTTGATCTGTAACCAGAGAAATATACAGAGGAGCCACTTCTATCAACATTTGAAAAGAAGGCATAATAGTTCATTTACACAAATTAAAAGAATGCTGCAGTAAGCATGGTTTATAGGCGAATGCTGTCCACAAATTAGTCCATTTTGAGTCTGTGTACAATACTCGATTTTATGTGTTTTTCCTCTCATATCTATATAATTACCTTCAAATTGTGGCAACCAATACTCATACCCTTCTGGTACGAGAAATATCATAGGTAACACAGTAAATTGACACATAATAGTTGTATCAGTAACATTATAATGCATAAACTTTCCTGTACAATATTGTGTTGTACAGTACGTTACTTCAGTAAATAACCTAATCCAATCAGTATCAGGTATCCATTTGTTAAACAATTGTCGCCAAACATTTTCATTTTGCAACATACGTTCAATTTGTACTCTTTTTCTGAATTTCCACATACAAAGAATGCATAGTGCATTTTGTCCAATAAAAAATTGGCATGTTACCATCAAATTTCAACTGATGTAGCTGCATAGCATCATAACTGTCTAAAAATTGCTGCTAATTTATATTCTGCAGGTGTGTCTTCCATATTTCTGGATTCCAAGATGCTTGTAAATGCACAATCTGAGAGAAATCTTCCCCCACTACTTTTAATCGATTAGTCAGAATTTTAATGTCAGCTGCATTAACAGCTCCCATGCTTGTACCTAGGCTTCCTAGCAGAGTATCATACCATGCCCTTTTATATCAGTACCTGCCTGTGTCTGGGAATGTGATGTTAAAATGTACTACAACCTTTTGATACTGTCTGCCTACCTTTTTACAAGTAGAAGGGATTTTAACAAACTGGTCTGTATGAACAGAGGTACGTTTACCTGTTAATATTGATAGAACATATGCCCAATGTATGCTATCTGTAATGACTGTGGTATTAGTACATATTACAGAAACTCTAGCAGTAAAATTTAGTTGTTCTTTCGTATTATTGGGAGGAATATTAATTCCCTGTATGGTATGATTACCACATTTCATCACATAAGTAAAGACTAGCCGTTATGTTGATGGTGGATATTTCTTTGAATTTTCTCCTTTTCCCAAATAAAATATAAGAAATTGACAACATTTAATAGAAACTTTGGAATTAAATTCAAAGTTTACTTTAGGACTATTTGGTCGAATATAATGATGACCCATAACCACGGACCAAAAGGTAACGTTACTAGGAACTATTATATGCCCAAAGGTACAATTAGCATTAGATGGACAAGTGAAGCTGTCCTGTTGTCTTTGCCCACAAAAAAGCTTTAAGCATTTAAGCCAAGAGTATTAATGTCATTGTTTATTTTTCAAACTTGCATTTTTTCTTGTTTGACACCCTACCCCAGGGGCTCCAATGAGTACAAGCAGTACAATAACAAACAGAATCTTCATTATGTACAATAATATAACCTTTCCACGTAAGTGGTATTAATCTGACAAGTTGGTTTGATAGATGTTTTTTTTTAACTGTTTCAGACTTGGCATTTGCCGTGAGTCTACAAAAAAACAGAAAACATGAAGTCACTTAATGACTTTCACCTGATCTCTATGAACAAGAATTATTTTGCTGTTTTTTTTTTCCCTTTAATTTTGTACACTAGAAGTCCTAACTGAGCAATTACTTCAAAAGGTCCTTGCCAATTATTATCTCACGGACTGTCCATCTGGAACGTCTTGATCAATACCTGTGTCCCAGAGGGAAGTTTTTTTTTCTGGCATTAACATGAACATTTGACCGTAATTTGAATGCTTGCATTTCTGATAGGCTTTGACACAATTCAGAAATATCTTTTAACCATTGTTGATGCTGTGCAATTTCTAATAATGGTCTGTTTGTACTAACAGTAGGATCGAATGGCAATTATACAAGCATTTTTTTACCTGTCATGACCTCAAAAGGTGAGATCCCTGTTTTACTGTGTGGAGTTGCTCTGACACCCAGCAAGATTTCAGGCAAATGTTTTACCCAATTTACGCCTTTTTCCAAGCAGGCTTTATTAAGGCGTTCCTTAAGAGTCCTGTTCATTCTTTCAACTATTCCATTAGACTGGTGATGGGAAGGAACATGAAATCGTTGCTGGATACCAAGCAAATCACACAAAGCTTTCATCAGTTTACTGACAAATTGTGGCCCGTTATCGGATTTGATAACTCGTGGCCATCCCCAATGACATGATGTTTTTCTATAAGGCTTCTGCTGTAGCCTTAGCCGTCATTGTTTTTGTAGGAATTGCTTCTACCCATTTTGAAAAAACATCAACTACCACTAAAAGATACCTGTACCCACCTTTAGCTGGGGGTAATGGACCTGCAAAGTCAATCTGGATGGCATACCAAGGTCCATCCGCTGGAGTTACCCTTAGTAACTGTGTTTTTTTCAATTGAGCATTAACCTGAAAACATGTTAAACATTCAGCATGCACTAAATCACAGATTTTCTTTAACTGGATGCCAGTACTTGTACTTTACAATGGGCCATAATTTTTGTGTATCCAAATGTCCCAATACCTGATGATTAAATTTCACTAACTGTAGTGCCTGTTGGTATGGTATATAAGGAATATTAGAACCATCTTCAAAGCATTTTGCATAATATTGCCCTGGACTTTCTCCTACAAGAGTATATTTTTTTAACTCTTTATGCAGTCCACACTTAGTTTGGATCTGCAGCAAATCATGTTGCAAGTTCTGAACTGAAAATGTCTGTATGTTGTACTGCAGTGGTTTTATCTGGTACACCAGAAAGGTGTTCTGTAGGATACAATTGCATTCCTTCCTTTGCTGCCTTTTTTGCCATCTGATCTGCATAGTTATTTAACTGAAAAATGTAATTTGCAACTTTCTGATGAGCTTTTACCTTTAAGATACTGTAGCAACCCACAAGGGACTGATTACGAACCAAATTTCAAATAGTCTGTAACACAGAAGCATGCTTGAGTGGTTTGCCCGTGTTATCAACAAACCCTCTCCTTGCCTATGTAGACATATGCAGCCACAGAGAATTAACTATGTATGCACTGTCTGAAAAAATATTGACAGGTGGAAAATGCTGTAACACATAAAGAACTGCTTTCAGTTCAGCTAGCTGAGCAGACATATGTCCCGGTAACTGAATCAGAGTTGACTGCCCCATAGATGGGTTTTCTGGTACTACAGCAAATCCAGTCCGATATTGTCCATTGTCCCAAAATCAAGCACCGTCAACAATGATGGATGACCTGTCTTCCTGAAAATCAGGAGACAGAATGGGCTTTTTTGGATTTGAAATGTGCCTAATGCATTCGTGTCATTTTCCTTCATATCCCATGAAGTTAGATAAGTAATACTTATCTCCTTCCTTTATTGTAACTTGCTTGACACTAAATAATGCCAACCATTTTGCAAACACTGCTTGACTGACATCATCAATCAGTTTATTTAGCTGAGTCTCACTTACCAAAGCCTGTATGGCATAATGCAGTGTCTGTACTATAATGTCTTTAGAGAAAGCTGTTAGGTATTCACTTTGTTTTAAACTCCAGTAGATGGCCAAAAGATGCTGAATGCATGGGTGGTTTCACCTCTCGACATGTGTCACCTTCCAACTAAAAATGTAATGGGGCTTAAAGTCTTTTCCATTCTAGAATCAGAGTCCTGAGGCCACTCCTGTAAAAACACAACAGAGCTTGTGTTGGGTCCAGCTGCTGCCCGCAACACAAAGAGACATGTTAGACTTGGAGCTACTAATTCTGTAGCCTTGGCTAATGCTGCCTTTAAATCACAAAACGCCATATTTTCCTTTGGTCCCCACTCCAGAAAGGGTAATTCTTTCTGACTAGAAAGCATGTCATACAGAGGAGCTGCCATGCTGGCATAATCCTCTATAAATTCCCAATTGTAATTCATGATACCCAGAAATTTGTACAAATCCGGAATTTTAACCGGTTTATCCATTTGCAAGATTCCCTGCACCCTCTCTGAACAAGGAGTACGCCCAGAGGGATGTAAAATAGTACCTAGAAATTTTACTTCAGGTGGCATGAATTGTACCTTTTCACTTTTAACCTTAAACTAAGAAACAAAATCCACGTCCAGTCTGAGAACGAACAAAACAAACTTTTAATTTAAGCGCTTTTCGGCACACAATAGATAGCCTTCATCAGAATACAGAATAGGAATAGTTTTAACATGTTTTATATGAAAAAAGGCGCCATAATTAATCAATTAAATAATTAATTAATCTTTTCAAAGGCACAGTTTTTAAAGACAAAGGGTATTATACTAAAGAAGATGCACTGTTAAGACTAAGTAAATAGATCACTATAAAAATACTTAATAAACTTCCAACAATTTTAACCTAATCAAACTTCTAGTTACCTAATTAATTCAATTATAAATTCAATTATACACAGTAACAAAAAACAAATGAAGAATATCTCAAAAATGTACTAATTAAAGTACTAATAATATACATTTAAATTCATAAATAAAATAAAATAAAAAATGAAAAAAACTAAATATTTATGTCATATTTTCAAGGCACTTCAAAGGGTGAACTGGCTCCCTAATTCTAAACGTCTATTTATTGTATTTATTCAGTTACTTTTATGTTAATAATCTAGGAACTGGTTTAAGTTACTTCAATACATTATTAATATTAGTTACCTCACCAAACTTCTCAATTTTAATAAAACACCTATTGATAAAGCTTCGTTGAGGCCTGGGTAGTTACTGGCATTTAATTTAATTTGCCATTTCAGTTCTAACTCCAAGAGTTTCAGTGAGTATGGACCACCTCTAGGGTTATTGTATAGTCTATCTATGATCAAAAATTTAAACACATGGTCAGGGAAACACATAATATGCTTGGCCAATGCATTGTCAGCCTTCTTGTGGGTAACAGCATAGGTGTGTTCATAAATCCTATCTCTGAGTCTACGCTCAGTTTTACCCACATAGAAGGCAGCACAAAAAGAGCATTTGGCCAAATAGATGATGCCTTTTGAATTACAATTATATTTATCCCGTAATTTATAAGAAACATTACCCAATGTAAATGTATTACTAACAAATACATGTTTGCACATACTACAAGATTCACATTTAAACATCCCAGTTGACTTCCTCAACAAGTCAGGTTGAAATTTTAAAGAGTCCTTCAAGTTTAAACCATGCCTAAATGTCACCATAGGTTTATGACCTATTTTATTTATTAAGGATGTATTATTTTTAAACAAATTCCAATTTTTATTCAGTATGTTGATACATGCTGGACTCAATTTAACATAGGTTGTAGCAAACGAAATGACTCTATTTCTATCAGTCTTAAAGATGTTAAATGGATTTTCAGAGTTTGAATCGATGTTACGACCAGAGTCAGACAATTGGCCAGATTGAACATCATTTAAAGAATCCAAATTATGACTTAATTGAACTCCATTTATATCTTCACTACCCAAGTTGTTTATCAAGCTGTTAGGGCCTAGAGTTTGTATAGCCAATAAAGGCCTAAAATAATTGTTTTCTCTCTTGGATTTAACCTCGGCTATCATTTCGTCAATGAGCTCAACCGGGTACTCTCTCTTTAAAAAAGCTGTTTTTAAAAAAAGACATTCTTCTTTAAACTCATCATTGAGAGTAACAATCCGGGCCGCTCTGACTAATTGCCCTTTAATAACAGCCTTCTTTTGGTGAAAAGGATGACAACTTGAGTAGTGGAGAAAGGTATTAGAATATGTTTTTTTACGATAGACTCTTGAAGTGTAACTATTTAATTCTAAATTTTTAGATAACATTATATCCAGGTATGGTATAGTACAATTATCAAAAGTATAAGTAAACTCCAAGAACTCAGTAGACTTGTTGAAAAAGTCAACTAGGGAAGCAGCTGATTGTTCATTACCTCTAACCAGCATAAAAATGTCGTCCAGGAATCTAGTGTAGAACACAACTGATTCCTGGTACAAATTTGATTTAAAAACCAAATCTGATTCCCAAAAGGCCATTACTAGGTTTGCTACACTAGCTCCACACGGTGAGCCCATAGCAATTCCTACTTTCTGGTTATAAAACAATGAGTCAAACATGAAAAAATTATAGGATAGAACCAGATCTAATAGTTCAGACACTAAATAGATTTCTTTTTTCGGAAGCTGGTGTTTATACATCATAAGTGTGACCCATTCTATAGCAGTGTCGTGGGGAATACAGGTATATAAATCCTTTACATCTACTGTTAAGAAGTTAAAGCCTCTATCAAATTTAAGTTTATTAATTTGGCTTAAAAAAGACCAGGAATCTTTACAGATTTGCTTTTCCTGAACAACTATTTTTTGTAATGTGACATCTATTACTTTAGCACAAACATACAATGGTGATCCTCTACCATCCACCAATGGTCTCATGGGGGGCTCATATAAATCTTTATGAATCTTTGGGATCCCGAAAAAACTTGGGTAAATAGGAAATGAAGTAGATAAATAATTCAATAATTCACTATCAATTGTGTCCCTCAATAAACAAATCGTTAATACATGATTTGACCAAGCTATAAGCAGAGTTTACCTCTGACCTAGAACTTGTTACATAAGAATCACTGTTGAGCAAAAGGCTCATTCTATGATTATAATCATCAATATCAAAAACAACCATGCCACCCCCCTTATCTGGTTTACATAATCTGATTTTTTGTGAGTGGACGAATTTAATTAAGTCCAATTCTTCAAGATTACTAGGAACTCTCCTTCTTTTATTAGCCAGAAATCTAAAATCTAACTCACAAACATTTTCAAATGTTTGTATAATGGGGTGGAGTGGTGGGTTGTAAGTACTAGGTATATTATACTCATGTAAACAACCTGTATTATTAATATTACCAAATAAATATTGAAAGTTTAATTTTCTAGTATATTTCTTAAGGTCCATAACTACTGACGTAATATTAAAATTAGTATAGGGGACATATGTTTGCCCTTTTGATAATAAATCTACAAGGTCTTGGGACAATGGACAAGAAGAAAAGTTATATACTTTTACTTTTAACCTTAAACCCTGCCTCCTGCGATGTTTAAAGGACCTGTGTTACTTTAACTAAATGCTGTTCTTTTGTTTCAGACTGTGTTGGTATATCATCAATGTAATGCAAAACAGAATCATCAGATTCTAGACCTTGCAATATTTGTCCAACTATTTGGTGAAATATAACCGGAATATTTTGAAATCCCTGTGGTAAACGCGTCATGACATACTGTTTATTTTGAAAAGCAAAGGCAAACATTTGCCAATCATTTTCCTGCAGTGGTACTGCATGAATTGTACCTTTTCACTTTTAACCTTAAACCCTGCCTCCTGCAGTGTTTGAAGGACATGTGTTACTTTAACTAAATGCTGTTCTTTTGTTTCAGACTGTGTTAGTATATCATCAATGTAACGCAAAACAGAATAATCAGATTCTACACCTTGTAGTATTTGTCCAACTATTTGGTGAAATATAACCAGAATATTTTGAAATCCCTGCGGAAACTTTTGCCAATCTTTTTCCTGCAGTGGTACTGCAAAGAAACCATTGGCTAAGTCTATGATCGTAAACCACTGACTTTGTGGTTTTATTCTTGCTGCTAGCTCTGGGACCCCTGGAATCAGATGAGCTTGGGGAGTCGTGAATTGGTTCACTTTTCGTAAATCAATAACCAATCAGTAAGTGCCATCTTTCTTTTTAACTGGCCATATGGGTGAATTTGTGGGGCTATTTCCCTTTTGAATTATTTCCACATCAAGCCATCATTGTAATCAATTTTGGATGTCTGTTTCTGCTTCCTTTGGGATTGAATACTGTTTTTGAAACTGTGGAATAAAATCTTCGTCACTACCTACAGAAACTGCTTCCTGTAGCTTCCCACAGTTTGTGGGCCCTTGAGACCACAACATAGGGAACTGTTGTTTTACCTTTAACCATACTTTATTTTCAGTAGGGCTGATGGTACAGACCTTTTCAGAACTGTTTGATACATGTATTGCCTCAATCATACATAACATGGGACCTTGTCCTTGCCATATAATGCCATTAGGAAGGTCTATGACAATTCCCATTTTGGACAATATATCCATTCCCAAGATTGTGGAGGTGCAAGAATTATGCATTAAAAATACCCCTTTCACTGGTTTCCCTTGACGGGAGAATTGTACTTGTGCATGTTTACTACGAATGGCTAAACATCTAGAACCATTAAAACCTTAAATACATGTACGTTTAGATAAGTCAGGAGGCAAATGCCTACTTGTCACTGAGATGGCCGCTCCTGTATCTAGAACATCTTCCCACAGGTTCCCCTCTACCCAAATGTTGATAAGTGGTCGTCCATCTTTTTCTTTCTTGAAGTTAGTCAAGAAAGAGACTTAGGTAGGGGGGTCACACCCCTATAGTAGATCTACTTTCCACCCCGAATTATCGGTGGCATTGGACTGCAAAGGACATAACTGCAGTGTTTTTTTTACCTCTTTACAGTCAACATAAGAAGATCAATTAAGTTTATGATGTAAGGCTATTTGTTGTTGATAATTAGGATTTACTGGACCATTGGGAACAAAGTTAAGAGGGACAGTTGTATTCTGTGTGCTAACAATATTACCTTGTACATTGACACTAAGTGTCACACCATCCCTTTGCTGTACTGGGAATACTGACTGTTGAGTGTTTGTAGTATATAGGGGTTGCTGCTGTAGACCCTATTACCCTCTGTCACATATTACTGTGAAGTGTACTGCTGTGTTTGTACTTTTGGCTGCATTACCTGTTGCTGTCATGGTACACGTGGCTTATTAAAATTTTTTACAGTAAGAAACTTACCCTTTGCCTCTAGTTTTGGCGCCATTTGCGATAATATTTACAATAATTTTTAGTATAACCTACCTGTTTGCAGGAATAACAAATAGGCTGTCTCTTTTGAGGACCCTCTATAGATTGAGTAACTTGAGAATTTAACTGAGTGGCTGGGAGAGCTAATGCTGCCCATTGTTGCCCCTGTATAATTTGCCCTTGACATGGCTATCCTACTACCTGCTGTGGGACTTGCTGTCCCTGATTAATCCATCTCTCATGCCCCCTTTTCCTTCACTAACAACGGGTGCAGAACGGGGAGTGTAAATCTTTTGCTTATGAATAGCATTATTTTTACACAATACGTGCTCGCAGCAATTTATCTAACTCTGTGAGTGTGTTTGAAGATTTTTCATAAATAAGTTTAATGTTTCCTGGGACACCTTTTAAATGATCTAAAAAGGACCACATAACAGCTTTTTGAAAATTGACATCTTTTATATTTTTTTCATCACTACCATTGACTAGCATATATGCCATCTGACAGTGTTTAGCTTGCTCTTTTAAACAGTCACAAACTGTAATTTGAAACTGATTCAAAAGTGTTGGTGTGAGACACTGCCCCCTAGTGTATGTTAAAAATACCGCTGTCATTCTTAGGTGTTTAGTTTGTATTGGGTACTGTTTTTGCTGAATATAAGCCATAAAACGTTGTGAGATAAAATTCCAGAAACAGCGTTTAAATGTATCATTTTATACAGTGCCTACAGTTTTAAGAACCCAAGCTTCAAATGTAATCATGTTATTAAAAATACCTTTTTGTTCATCCCACTTAGGAAGAGTTTTTAACATTCTAGACTGATGATAAACTTTAGCAAAAAGCCTGCTGAGGCTATGATAGGACTTGTAACAGTAGTTTCTAATGCTTTAGATTGGTATTCCTCTAACAGGGCTTGTAATTTTAAAAGGTCTTGATTAGCCAAGTCTGTTGCTTCAGCAGCCTTAGATTTCTGTGTCTCTAACTGAGCTCATAATGTGTTTATTTCCTTTTTAGTGACTGTTACATCACTCTGTGCATTAGCCAACTGCTTGTCATATTTTTTCTTGCAAACGCACAATTGTACTCATTAACCCTTCTATCATACCAATAGCTTTACTGCCCTGTTCAATAACAGTTTGTGTAAAAGTCTTAATTTTAGTCTGTGAGACTTTTAAAAACTGAGAAAATGTTTTTTGTACATTTAGTGGTGTCAGCATGCAGTTTACCAGACGCATTCCACTTATCACAATAAGTCTGAAAATGACCCATGAGGTCAAGATCCTGCTGGTTGCTAACTTTAGCAATCCAATCTTTAAACTCCTGCAAATCAGACTGTAAAGTACAAACTTTGACATTTGCATCACCCTCTAACAAATCTTTTGCAACAATATATATAGAAACAGGAACCGTTGTCTGTGCTTCAAGCATTACTTTATCCTGGTTGTGTTTTAGGTTTTGTACAATACGTTTATGACAAGGCATGTAAAAAGCAACATTTAAATCATTGCAAATAGCACATTTTTGTACATTTTGTGGCACTTTTGCCTTTACGTACATACCAATTAAAGGTAGAGATCCACTTACATAATGCTGCATTATTAGTTTTTCCTAGTAAAGACTTACAGGTGCTAACATGATGATCATACCATGTACTTAAATAATTTCACACATTTATATATGGTTTAGACACATTAAAAGTAAAAGACTGAGTGCACTTCTTGGCATTTTTACGAACTGCATTAATTGTTAAAAGAAAAACAGAAGAAAATATTTACTACAAAAGTTTAGGACAAGGTGGCCAGTCTTGACATGAAGATCAGTTGTGGGAAATTTTTCTGCTGTCTTTTACTACATGTTGGTGAAATGAAAATTTTTGCAGTATAATTTTCATACCTCGTGGGTCACCAACTGTCTGAAGAAAAATTACCGTACTGCCCTGTACTGCGCTGCAGTGTTGTCCTCCAGTCAATGGGCGAAGTTTAGGAAGAGAAAAATCGATTTTAAGAAGGTCTGCGCCGGAATGTCGTTTAGAGAATTTGCCAGAATAATAAGTCTTTCCTTTGAAGCTGGTCTGCTGACAGTTTGTTTTCCATATTTTAAACATTTTGTTCCTGAAGAATAACTCTTTTCATCCTTGGCCTATCTTGCGTATAATGTTGATGAGACACACTAGCATACAAGAGTTTGTCTTGACCTGCTTGTAGATAATAATTTTACACAAAGCTGCATAGTTTATAAGAGATAAAATATTTTACTTTTGATTCTTATTAACAATGAATGCCAAGCTATATTGTTTTGCCACGTTAGGTAACTGAGTTCAAGCTGAGTGCACTCTACAAATTGAAATGTAGAGCATTTATTTTACATTTTCAGAAAAATCCACAGAAAGCCATTTTAACCTGTTCTTTACTCTCACAATCACACTTGACCATTGCTGTCTTCCCTTTCCAGAAAAAAATCCTTCAACTATTTCAGACCCAAACCCAACTGTTGAGGAAGAATGAAAATGGAAAACAGAGATGGAACATTGTGGTGAGTACATAACTTTTTTCAATTTTTTTTAGCACAGACACTGATAGACATTTGCCAAACAAAACAATATGGTCTCACAATGAAAACAGAATCAGCAGTAACAGTAAACTTCTCTGCCTTTGAAACTGACACTCACTGAAAATACAATGATACCCCCCAATTCAAAGAAAATGCATCTGGCCAGTGACAGATAAAGTTTACCTTTGGGCTATTTTCAAAATACAGTCGCCTCAAACCATGCAAACATGAATGTGTTCTTTGATTTACCTTCTTGACTGTATTAAATTATATTCCTTGTATAATACAGTACCACTTGTTACAGTGTGTTTTATATGTGTAGTTCCTTCAGCATTTTTCCAGTAAGTTGTTGTCGTGTCTTTCGGCTTTTCCCGGTTAGGGGTCGCCACAGCGGAACTCCGGTCCACTAATGATTGGCAGTTGATTTTTACATGCCGAGCTGCCAGCCCTGACGCACAACCTTCAACGAAGGTACACTCATTCACGCATATCTCCACGCAGAAGACGCTCTAGCTGAGAGTCGAACTGATCAGCGTCTTACTGTGAGGCGACAACGCTACCGCAGCACCACCACCGCGGATCATAATGAAACAAAATGTATGAAGTAATAATGACAAAATTATAAGTTAGGTACTCACCATAACTAGGCATCTGTGTTGCCCATGTTCATTCTTCATCACTTACTGGTTATGGATCCAATTCTCAGATCTGACTCGGCCACACATTTCAGACCTCGGATCCACCTTCCTCTACCCATAATGCCCTACTCCATCCCTATTGCCTCAGACTGAGTTTGCTGCCCTATTCCCCAATAATAGAAAGGAAAAAATATAGCCAGATAGAGAAAAGACAAGACTCAAACTTGGAACTGTAGGTTCCAAACACAGTTTAACAGGTCCTTCCAGAAGAAAATGGGTCGGGGATAGATCTGAGAGGCGCTGATAAAGAATGAAAACAGACAACACAAATGCCTAATTATGGTGAATACATAACTTATAAATCTAATGTCGTCCTTTTCATTCTTCCTCACTTATGGGACACAGTCCCCAGCTATGTCGATCTTGGGTGGCCCTCATGGAAGTATATTCCAGAGTACTGACAAACCAATGGAGGCTCTACTCCTGGATATGATGTAATGTGAAACACAGGTATGAATCTTAGACCATGAAGCAGCTGCACAAATGTCATCAATAGATGCCTTTGACTAAAAAGCCGATGAAGCAGCCATGGATCTAGTTGAATGAGCTCTGGGGGGGGGGGGGGGTTTGTAAGGTCATAACTTTTTCAGAGTAAATAAGTGGGACACATTCTGTAATCCATTTGGCTAGGGTAATTTTGGAAACTGAGGAAAAAGATACAAACAGCTGATCTTATTTTCGAAGGTATTTTACTCTGCGAAGGTAAAAACATAGTTGTCTGTGGACATCAAGGAGGTGCAGCATGTGCTCTCCTTTACTGGAAAATTTTGGAAAACATACTGGTAAATTAATAGATTGGTTGAAGTTACATTCAGAAGCCACTTTAGGTAAAAAAGAAGGGTTAGTCCACAGAGAAATCCTATTTTTATGAAAAGCGATGTAAGGGGGGGTTGCTGAGACAGCCTGGAGTTCAGAAATTCTTTTTGCTAAAGTTATAACTACCAAAAAGACCATCTTCAATGAGAGAAATTTTAGATCACATTTGTCTGATGGCTCAAAAGTTTTTTGCATTAAACTTTGAAGCACCAAAGTAAGATCCCAAGGTGGTGAAGGTTCCTTGCAGGAGGTCTCAGCAGGAAAATGCCTTTCATAAAAGCTTTGCATAATCTGGAGGAATCAAGGGAAAACGTTATTTCCTGTATGGACATTAGAGATTGCTGCCAACTGAAGTTTAATTGTAGAGAAACGGACTTCCTCTGACTTGTCAGAAAAAGAAGACTAGCAGAAGGTGGCACAGAAAAGGGGTTGACATCCTTGTCAGAAGCCCAAATAGAAAACCTCTTCCTTTTGCTGCTATAGATTTTTTTCATAGAATGTTTTTCAGAAGCCAAAATAATGTCACAAACTGCGGAGGAAAGCCTGGATTGTCTAACTATTACTGTAAGTGAAGAAGCCATGCGGTCAACCTGATGGCATGGAGATTGGGGTGTTGAATCAATGATGGGTGAGAAAGAAGATCCTGAGTAGGCTCTAGTATCCATGTAGGATAACGAAAACGAGACCGTAGAAAGGGGAACCACACTTGCAGAGGCCAGAAGGGAGCAATGAGAATTACTGAGCTCTTCAGCCTGCTTGCTTTCTATAAGAACTCTGGAATTAGGGGAAGAGGAGAGTAAGCATAAAGGAGACCTGGGGGCCAAGCGTGAAGCACAGCATCTCTCAATGACTCCCTCTGAGGGAGGATCAGGGTGAAGTACTTGCTGCATTTGTTGCTGACAGGGATGGCAAACAGTTTGCAGCAAGGTTAGTCTCAATGCCTGAAGATCATATTCACTACCAACTGACTGACAGACCACACTCAAGAGGAATCAGAATGGATCTGCTTAAATTTAGCACTTTAGTTTTCCAGTACATGCATCACAAAAAGAAAGCAATCTCATGACATCACCTATTCTCATACCCTCATGGCCTCTCTGCACAGGGGGGTAAGATCAGAGTTCTTCCTTGATTGTTGATGTACCAGACTACAGACATGGTGTTTGTCTGAACTGCAACAGTCCTCAAGGGAAGAGCATCTTGGCATGCCTGCAATGCTAGAAGGACTGCTCTCATCTCTAGGACATTGATATGCAATTTGGTCTCTTGATGGGACCACATGCCTTGGACCATGCTTCCCAAGAAATGCACCCCCTCACCCCACCCCAGCTCGGAAGCATCCGTGGTCACTGTGGTGATTGGATGTGGAAAAACAAAGGGTCTGCCCAAAACAAGATTGTTGGACTGAACCCACCAAAGAATGTGTCGCTTGCAGATTGGGGTAAGCTTTACTTGAAAAGACAGGGGTTAATGTAGAATGGACGACTGTGTAGCTAATATCCATCGCAGAATTTGCATAAAGAAGAGTGCAAGAATATTACGGCAGCTGATATGGACCCAAGTGTTTGAAGCACTAATCTTGCTAGAGGAGAAGGAGGAGAAAGGATAGGCTGTACTTGATTTTTGATAGAGATACTCCAATGGAGAGGTAAAGATGCCACCTGAGTGGCTCTGTTTAAAACCATCCCAATGAATTCCATCCTCTGAGTTGGGGGCAATTTTCGATTTGGCAAGACTTATGGAAATGCCCAAGGCATTGGAAGTCTGGAGAAAATAGTCCCTGCCATATTGTAGTTGATGCTTGTAGGGGGTGGTGAGCAGCCAATCATCCAGATATGGACACACCTGGAATCCTTGCAGTCTCAAGTAAGCTGCCACTACTGCCATGCATTTGGTAAACACCCTGGGGGCTGCAGTGAGTCCAGAGGGCAAAGCTCTGAACTGGTAATGATTAGCTGCCAGCCAATTTCATGTGATAGTACACATCCTGAACATCTATTAAGCACATCCAGTCATCCTTATGCAAAAAGGGCAGAATGAACTGAACCATGACCATTCAGAACTTTGCTTTTTTTACAAACTGATTTAATCTGTTTAGATCCAAAATGGGTCTGAGGTCCCCTGTTTTCTTTGGCACTAAAAAGAAGCACAAGTAAGCTCCAAATCCTATCTGGTCTGGTGGGACCTTCAGGATGACTGTTTTTCTAGCAGCTTTTGTATCTCTTGTGCTGCTTCCTTCCCTAGACTGGGTGGAAAGTTGAGAAGTTGCATCCGTTGATAAGGAAGAAGAAGGAAAAAAGGTATGTAGTAACCTCATGCATCTGCTGTAATGTCTGACTAGGCATTTGGTGCAAAGAAAAATTACCCTTGACTGCCTCCAGACATCTTAAAGGACTCCCCAAAACCATATAGCCGTATCCAGGCATACCTCCTTATGGCGATACCTGAACTGGCTGCTCATGAAGTACCTTCAACTATATGAGAGATTAACCTCACCGAACTGTTAGAAAACAGGGGCAATGGGTGCTGATCATGGAAATAAAGGTAGAACTTGGCTATGCTTGTTAAGGGCCCTAGGCCATTAGCCTAGTAACTTCCTAAGATCCTATGAAAGAGACAAAAGCGTGCCAGCTGAAAGTAACTCCTTTTGAAATCATCAGCAGACATGGACTCAGACAGAATACTTGATAGTTCTTTAGTCAAATCTCTCTGCAGTCTAGTGAAATTCACCAAATAATTTAGTGACCTCAGAGCAAAAGCAGCTGAGGTGAATACTCGCTTTTCAAATCTGTCCAATGCTCTAGACTCTCTATTTGGAGGATGGATGGACAGCTCTGTTCTACTAGTGCTTTCTTAGTGGCTGCCGACATCACCATCACATGTATTGCAACTACTTTGCTCCAGTGGGGTCTGTTTGATGGTGGGGCCAAAAACTTGACAGGGTGCTTGGCGATGGGCTCAACAGTATTCAGCACCTTCCATTCCTGAAGGGAAACCAGGTCAATGAGTTCATCTGCTGGGGGTGGGAGTGGGGGTCACCCAAGACATAGATGTTTCAGTACCAAAAGCCACCAAGAAGAACAATTCTTCAGGAAAGGAGTTTGGGCAGACCAGCCGCCCTTCTGCTTAAGGATTTCTAGAATATCTCTAAAGGAGATGTCATTATGTGGTGATCTGGGGAATCCTTCTCCCTCATCAAAATCAGTGTCTTCTGTAACAGACTCCCTGGGGGAGTCTATGTGTCTCCTCTTACACATCCTCTTCTAAGGGACCTCCTCTGTGGGATGTTCAGGGGAGGTCTCAGAAGAGAGGGGAAGTTCCTGTAATGGAACTGTCTGGAGACTAACTGGAACTGAATGTCCCTGTGGAGTAGGTCTGGTGGACACACAGCTGGAGCCAATTGGAGAAAAGGGGTAGGATTCGAAACATGAGATGACTGTTCTCTATGGACAAAAAAAGCCTTATTTACCACCTTGAATGCCAAGTGACCAGGGGAAACCCTTTCCTCCCTACTCAAAGCATACATTTCCAAAAAAGGTAGGTTGGAGCCACCCCCAGATCTGGACCTCAAGTGAAGAGTCAGATCTGAGCTGTCTAGGGCCAAAACTCTGAGAGGAAGTGATGGATCCAACAAAAATAAAGCCAAACCCAACCCCTCGGACCTTGTGCTGACATCTCACCTCCAAGACCCGCTCTGATCTGAGGGTATCGCAGCAGAACCAGTCAGGGAAATCAGAGTGTAGGAAGTAGGTCTCCTTGGAACAGACACTGAACCTCTTCCAGATTTCAGATCCTGGGACTCTGAAACCATGGGTCAGAACGGAGATGGAGATATAATGGACTTTGTAGGCACATGCAAGGATCCAGCAAGGGACAGAGCTGGTAGAACCCCCATCTGGATCTGAGCTCTAAGGAATTTGTGCATCATCCTACCACATCTGCCTCTGACAAACTTTTGGAAGGGGGCCAAGAATGTATCTTTGGAGCTTGGAATCATTGTATGAGTAGGGAAGGAGAAGCAGGTTTAACAGCATACTCTGGAGTGCGGCTTCTACGAGGTGCACTGGCTCTCAGATCCAAGGGCTTAAGATCCAAAGAAGTAGTAATAGAAAGTAAGAAGAAGTTATGTACTCACCATAACGTTCCATCTGAGTAGATAAACTTAATTTGTCAGCAACCTATGGGTATCGGATCCGACTTTGGATCCAAGCCAGCAGTTTTCAACAGCTTAGATCCAAGCTCCTAGCTCCTCCCCCTACCCATAAACCCCTGCCAACCCTGGCTGACCTCAGATCAAGTTTGCCCCCAAAGCAGCAACTGCTAAAGATTGATCAATTTCAAAGACCATCTCTGAAGACAACAAATGTGAACAATCAAAGGTCAGGGGGAAGGAGTGGGGGACAGCTGCTGACAAATGAAGTTTATCTACTCAGATGGAACGTTATGGTGAGTACATAACTTCTTAATCTGAAGTAGCTAACTTCATTTGTGCAGCAACCTGTGGGACAGAGTCCCCAGCTACTTGAACCTTGGGCAGCCATCATGGAAGGATGTTCCGGAGCACTGTAGAGCCAAAGGATGCTCTCCCTCTGGAGATAATATCCAGCTTATAATGGTTGATAAAGGTATGAGATGAGGCCCAAGTGGCAGCCGAACAAATATCATCTAAGGATACCCTGGATCTAAAGGCAGCAGAGGTAGACATAGATCGGGTAGAGTGGGCACGGACTCCCTGAGGTGCGGGCCTACCAGAACTTTCATAAGCCAAAAGAATACATTGCGAGATCCATTGAGACAATGTGACTTTAGATACCGATTTACCCAAATTCATTTTGGCAAAGGAGACGAACAACTGGTTGGATTGCCTATGACCAGATGTCCTGTGAATATAAAATCGAAGTTGTCTATGCACATCCAAAAGGTGTAGTTTGTATTCCCCTTTGTTCTGATAATTGGGAAAGAAAACTGGCAGGTTAATGGACTGATTGATATTTGACTCGGAAGCAACCTTAGGGAGAAAAGAGGGATTGGGCCTGAGGTAAACTCTATCCTTGTGGAAGGTTAGATACGGGGGTTTCACACAAAGGGCTTGAATTTCAGAAACTCTTCTAGCCGAAGTGATGGCGACGAGAAAGGCCATCTTCCAAGACAAATACTTGAGATCCACTGAAGCTGCAGGCTCAAAGGGGGAAGCTGTCAAGGCCTGAAGCACTAATGTCAAATCCCACGGAGGTACTACTTCCTTTACCGGAGGTCTGAGCAGGAAGGTGCCCTTCAGAAAGGTCTTGCACAGTTTTGAAGTGATCAAGGGACGCAGATCATGTCCAACATGGTAGTGAGAGATAGCTGCTAGTTGAACCTTGATGGTGGAACAGCTAGCCCCCTGGTGAAACAGTCCTGATAAGAAGTCTAACACAGCAGGTAAGGGAGCTGTGAAGGGATCCAAGTTTTGACGTTCCGCCCAAATAGAGAAACGTTTCCATTTGCTACTGTAAATCTTCCTAGTAGAAGGCTTGTGGGCTGCTACTAGAATAGCTTTGACTGGGGAAGAGATGCCGGGAGTCCTAGCTATGAGTGGAACTGGAGCAGCCAAGCTGTGAGCTTGAGACTGATCAGGTTCGGGATTGGGAGACCCAGAGGGTGGGAAATCAGATCCGGAAGGGGATCTAGAATCCAAGGAGGATTCACCAGATGAGACCAAAGGTAAGGAAACCAGGTTTGACAAGGCCAGAATGGGGCAATGAGGATAATCCTGCTCCCCAACCAACTGGCTTTCTGTAGAAACTTTAGTATCAGGGGGAGAAATGGATAAGCATAAAGCAGACCGGGAGGCCAAGCATGCACCAGAGCGTCTCTCGGGGATTCCCTGACTTGGGGAATTAAAGCAAAATAACTGTTGCATTTGGTGTTTGAAGGAGAGGAAAAAGATCTCAACAGGCCTGCCCCCACTTGGCAAAAATCTGATTTGCTACATGCGGTTTGAGAGACCACTCGTAAGGGGAAAGGATGGTGCGACTGAGTCTGTCCGCCAGGATGTTGGACCATCCTGGAATGTGCATTGCAATGAGGAAACGGTTGGTGGAGATCGCGCATTCCCACACTCTCATGGCCTCTCGACAGAGTGGGTAAGACCTGGTTCCCCCTGTTTGTTGATGTACCAGACAACAGACATGTTGTCCGTCTGAATCGCAATCGTCCCTACAGGAAGAAGGTCCTGAAGTGCTTGCAACGCTAACAGCACTGCCCTCATCTCTAGGACATTGATATGCAAAGAGGTCTCCATGTTGTTCCACGTGCCTTGGACAGTCCTGCCCAAAGAGTGCCCCCCCCCACCCGAGGCAAGAGGTGTCCGTGGTCACCGTGGCAAGGGGAGGGGCCATAGAGAAGGGGCATCCCGTGTGGAGGTCCAGAGATTGCAGCCACCATACGAGAGCCCTCTTGCAAGCCCTGCTGAGGGGAATAGGATGACTCAGAGGGTAGTGACGAAAAGACCACTGGACTTGGAGGGTCCATTGCAAGACCCTCATGTTCAGACGTGCCATTGGCAATAAGTTGATTGCTGCTGCCATTGAGCCTAGAGCCCTCAGGACCAATTCCACAGAAGGAGCTGAAGATAGAAGGATGGCCCGCACATGAAGCCTCAGGGTTCAAAGTCGTTCTGGGGTTTAGAAGGCTACAAGATCGATTGTGTTTAACCTGGCCCCGATAAAATCTATGACCCGAGTCGGGAGAAGATTTGTCCATATTTATTGTGACCCCTAGCCAGGGAGCAAGGCGAAGAAAATAGTTCCTGGCGAAGAAAATAGTTCCTGGCTGTGCAGAGTAGATGCCTTGTCGGGGCGGTCAGGAGCCAGTCGTCCAGGTACGGAAAAACCTGAATTCCCGGGAGCCTCAGGTGGGCCGCTTTCACTGCTAACACTTTGGTGAACACCCTGGGGGCTGAGGTGAGACCAAAGGGGAGAGCCCTGAATTGGTAATGACTGGCTCCTAGCCGGAAGCGGAGAAACCCCCTGGATCATCTGTCCATGAGAATGTGGTAGTACGCATCCTTGAGGTCTATAGAGCACATCCATTGAATGGATTGAAGAGTGACCATCCAGAACTTCTCTTTGGTTACTGACAGGTTCAAGAGGGAGAGATCGAGGATTGGCCTTAAGTCCCCCGTCTTTTTTGGCATAAAAAAAAACCTGGAGTAATAACCCGATCCAAGCTGGTCTGGGGGGACGTGTTGGATGACTCTTTTTTCTAGGAGCTGCTGAATTTCTGCAGCTGCGGCCTCCCTCTGATTGGGTGGGACATGGGGGAGGTGCTTGGGGAAGAGGGGGGGGTAAGAGAAGGGAATCTGGTAACCTCTGGATATGATGCGAAGCACCCAGTGGTCTGCTGTGACGGACTCCCAAGCTGCCAGGTGCCTCGAGAAACGTCCCCCGACTGCCTACAGAGTGGAGCAGTCGGGCAACCCCTCAGGGCTGCTGCGTGGGCCGATCAGAGAAGGGTTCTCTGGAGCCAAAGGTCTTCGGGCCCCCTCTGCCTCTAGGGCAGCGTCCTCCCTGTCCTCCTCTGCCATGGAAGGACTGGGGATCCAGAGCGGACTGGGTCTGCTGCGACTTCCGGAACCACATCTTCTTCTGTCCCTTTTGGTTCTTGGAGAAGGACCTCTGGGGAGCAGAGAAGTGGACTCCGATGGCAGACAACGTCTTCCCGTTCTTTTCGCTCTGGACCAAGGTGTCACGAACGGTTTTCCCAAATAGGCTAGAACCATCAAAAGGGGCATTTGCGAATGACGCCATAAAGGGTTCTGTGAAATCACAATGCCGGAGCCAGGCCTGACGCCTCATGACGAGGCCTGCTCCGATGGCTCTAGCGGTTCCCTCTGTGGCATGGGATAGTAGCCGCATAGAGGTATTGGAAATGGACCTAAGAGTGGCCATACGGGTGGAGTACAGCTGTCTGTCCTCCGCCGACATGGACTCCGGGGGCGACACAGCGTATTCCTTAATGAGATCCTGCTGCAGTCGAATAACGTGTGCCATACAGTTCAGAGACCTAACCAAGAAGGACGCTGAACTAAACACCTGCTTCCCTAAGCGGTCCAGCGATCGGGACTTCTTGCCCGGGGGGTGGACCGAGGGGCTCTCTTGAGCTAGTTTCCTCTTAGTGGCTGCCGCCACCAATATGGCATCTACCGGGGGACTCTTGCGCCAATGGGGCCTATCCGCAGGGGGACTGAGGATCCTGTCAGGGCGCTTTGGGACTGGCTCCACAGTGTCCGGCTCCTTCCAAGCCCCGGTGGTAATCAGGTCCACCAGGGGGTCGGCCGGAGGGGACATCCAAGAGGTAGAAGGGCCTGCTTCAAACGCCTCCAGGAACACGGACTTGTCCGAGGTCGGCTTTGGGGCAGACCACCCACCTCTGTTCCTGAGCATTTCCATGATGTCTCCAAAGGAGACATCCTCGGGGGGTGTCCTTGGGGAGCCTTCCCCTTCCTCCAAATCCGTGTCTTCAGTCAAGGAATCAGGGGAGTCCAAGTGCCTCCTCTTGCACTTCCGCTTGTGGGGGATCTCCTCGGGGAGGCTGTCCAAGGAGGCCTCACCAGCAACATCCTGTTCCAAGGGAACGACCTGGGACATTGAAGCAGGATGTCCCTGGGGCCGGGTGATGGAAGTCGGACCCAACAGAGAAGGAGTGCGGGGTGGAACCGTGGCAAGGACTGGGGGCCTGGAAGCAGTCAACAGAGCCCTCTCCACCACGTCGAACGCTGAGAAAAAGCAGCTCTCTCTGGGATCCGAGAGCAGACCCTCACTCGGACCAGACAGGCGGACCGAGGCTGGCGCCGAAGCAGTTTGATCAGACGGACCAGTATGCTCCGACCTGGACAGTGCCGAAGGCATACTGAAACCCTTGGATCCGAAGCTCAGCCCTCGGCTCCGAGAGCTTGGATCCGACAAAAACGGACCCGACAGGCTCGAGGGAAGCGTCGGCGCCAAAGTACCCGAGACTGTCGGCGCCGACCCACCCCCAGTTCCAAGGCTGCTCGGCTCCGAAGGCTCCGAAACCAGGAAGCGGGACGGAGAAGGAGCTATTGTGGCAAAGAAAGGGGTCGAGCTCCCCCCCGGAGGGGGGGGTAGGCAGGAGCACTCCCATCTGCAGCTGGGCCTGGAGGAACCTTCGCATCATCCGGTCCAAATCCGCATCGGAAAGGCTGCAAGTGGATCTCGACGAGGCCACCGAGGTGGGTCGGGAGTGCCGCCTCGATGACCTCGAAGGAGATCGGGTCTCCTCCTCCTCAGGACCCGGTGAAAAACAGGGAGACCGGATCCAAGAGTGAGGAGACCAGGAAGCCCTGGAGGGAGAAGACCGCTTAGCCGGGGGGCCGACCCGGAGGCCTCGGCCCTCCGCTTGTGGTGCTTCTCCCTCCTTTTGTCTTTCCTGGCCTCCCTCTCCTCCGGGCCTATGGCGGGAGGTTGAGTCCCGGCCGGGGGGAGAGAGGCAGGAGTGGCCGCCAAGCCGAATCCGGGGGCAAGAGACCTGCCAGGATCAGCTTGGATCTCCAGTCCTTAAGTGCCCTGAGGTTGAACGCCGCACAGATGGAACACCCAGAGGAAAGGTGTCCAACCCCAAGGCACAGAACACACCGAGTGTGGCCATCAGCCGGTGAAAGCTTATTGCCACACTCAGTGCATTTGGAGAAGATTGGTTTTGGGGCCTCAGACATTTTAAGCTAAAGAGGACACACTCGTTAGGCCCCAACACACGCACACAGACCCTGACAAACCAGCGAGGGAGAGGGAGGGAAAATTATAACTAAAGTAAGAGTTAAAAACTAGGGTTTACAGATCAAAGGGATCTAACACACAACACTCACACTAAAGGGGTAGGAAAGGAATACATTTTTCTGTTTTTCTCACAAACCAAATGACCAAGCCTGGAGCTCGAAAACCCAGCTGCTGACGACAAGTGCGGCAAACTAGATCTGAGGTCAGTCAGGGTTGGCAGGGGTTTATGGATGGGGGGGGGAGCTAGGAGCTCAGATCTAAGCTGTTGAAAACTGCCGGCTCGGATCCGAAGTCGGATCCGATACCCACAGGTTGCTGCACAAATGAAGTTAGCTACTTCAGATTGGAGATCACTATAGGAGCCAACCTTTTCAGATCCAAGCATGACTTAGGATCCAAGGGAAGGCTAAGAGGTTTAGGATCCAAGAAGGTCGGATCCAACATTTTTCTAATCTTTTCTTAGGATCCAAGAAGGTTGGATCCAAATTTTTCTAAACTTTTCTTAGGATCCAAGGAGGTTGGATCCAAGATTTTTCTAATCTTTTCTATCAGCCCCGAGGAAGTCCTTGTGGACTTTTTTTGAATAGGAAGAAACAGATTGCAGATTGTAGCATAAGGGTGTGCATGCTATGTCTTTAAGCATGCAAGGTTGTACATGCATGCATATCAATCTCCTGACACGTGCATTTTACAGTGCCATTTTGGAGAAGCAGCCAGAGAGACAACATGCATGATCCTAGTCACTGATCTGTATACAAGTTACTTAGTAAGTCTTTACAATAAGGTGTTTGTACAAAATAAAAGCTTCTTGAACAGAACCCACGAAGACTCTTATTCTGTGGCCCATACACAAAAGTGACATGGTGTCAGAACCAGGATCAAAGAGAGACGAATGTTTGGAGCCATGAGATGCAAAGACAACAGTGAAGGTAAAACCGAGAGAAAACAGCATAAACATAGCCAGAAAGAATCAAAGGTAATGAAAAATAACACAAACTATTTAATTGATACGAAAGACGAAAAAGGGGCATTACAAGGGCACAAACAGCATTATCAGGCAAGCGGAAAGTATGAAAAGTTTGTTAACTAAAGAAAATGTTTAAGATAAAAGCATTTGATGAAACAAGCATGTTTAAACCAAAAACAAGCGTGTTTGAAGCAAAGTTGGGCATGTTTACAGTAAAACGAGCATAAGAAAAGTACATTAGGCATGAAAAAGGCTTAAACGAGCAAAATGATTATGAAAAGAAAAGGGCATATTAAGCGAAAATAAAGCAAAATGACTGTGTGTTTTAGCAAAGTGCTGTGTTTCGGCATAACTATTAGTTCATACTGTATTAAAAGGCTTAATTAAAGTCATTTGAGGTATCTCAAAGTGTGTAAAAGTGCTTACAAAGTGTGCATATTACTGTGCATGTATTTTGAAGTTATTGCGTGCAAAATGCAACTATTTCATGAAATTCAGGCAAATTATAGCTATTTCGAAAAATTCTTGTGCTGGGTGTGTCTATTTGCAAAGTACCGCCATTACAGAGTGCTTCTTGTACCGTAAAGAATTGCCTAACAAGGTATCACCATTTTGGAGGCATTTTAGTGTGCTGTATGCAGTTATTCACAAACTACAGTTACTACAAAAAGTTACTGAGTTTAAGATGACTGATGTTCAATTTATTCACATTGTGCAGTTACCTGACATGCTTCTTACACTGATAAGAGGTGTTTTCTTCCAAAAGACAACATTACAAGATTATTATAGTGCTTGTGAGTTGTTCAGTCGCATTGTAAAGTTCTTGAATGTTTCTTAAAATTATGGTAAATTACTTTTGCAAATGGTGATAAATGACTTTAGCAATTTAGCCTTTCCAACGATATTACCAAAATGCCCAAGAAGTTTATTTATCAAAGTCCAGTTATTCGAAAATACTACGAGTTTGTTAACTCGCATAACTCCGAAAAGCTCAACAAATGAATAAGCTCAGAGTACAAAGGCATTGGAGAATTACTAGCATTAGTTTCTGGCATATGTGCGTGTGTGTATGTTTATGCTTATTTGCAAAACACTTTGCTGGTATGTGTTAACATGGCAGACAGATTCCAAAAGCTCCTACCACTTGCATTTGATCAGAATATTGCAGAGAATTGGAGAATATTTGAGCAAGAGTACAATATTTTTATACAAGCAGCTTATGCAGATAGAGATGCAGCACCAGGGCATTCATTTTGCTAAACCTAGCAGGGTCACAGGCCATAGAAAGAGAAGAAGAAGTTATGTACTCACCATAACGTTCCATCTGAGTAGGTAAACTTCATTTGTCAGCAACCTATGGGTTATCGGATCCATATCGGATCTGAGCCAGCAGTTTCCAACAGCTGAGATCCGAGCTCCAAGCTCCTCCCCCTACCCATAATCCCCTGCCATCCCTCTCTGACCTCAGATCGAGTTTGCCTAAAGCAACACCTGCAATATCAGCGAAGAGGATCACCTCTATAGACTAACCTGGATACAATCCGTCATGGCACAGGAATACCATGAACATCCAAGTAGGTCAGGGGGATGGAGGGAGGGACGGCTGCTGACAAATGAAGTTTACCTACTCAGATGGAACGTTATGGTGAGTACATAACTTCTTAATCTGAAGCACTTAACTTCATTTGTGCATCAACCTATGGGACAGAGTCCCCAGCTACCTGAATCTTGGGAGGTCCTCATGGAAGGATGTTCTGGAGCACTGCGGAGCCAAAGGATGCTCTCCCTCTGGAGACAAAATCCAACTTATAGTGGTTTATAAAGGTATGAGATGAAGCCCACGTGGCTGCTGAGCAAATGTCATCCAAAGATACTCTAGAACGAAAAGCAGCGGAGGTAGAAATAGAGTAGAATGGGCATGGACTCCCTGAGGTGCAGGCCGGCCAGAAGTGTCATAAGCCAGAAGAATACACTGGGAAATCCACCTGGACAATGTGACTTTCGAAACAGGTTTCCCTAGACTAGGTTTAGCAAAGGATACAAGCAGCTGGTCTGATTCCCTATGACCAGCTGTCCTGTGTAAACAGAATAGTAGTTGTCTGTGTACATCTAAGGAATGCAACTTGTACTCACCCTTATTCTGATAATTGGGAAAGGAGACTGGTAAATTAATAGACTGGTTGATGTTAGATTCGGATGCAATTTTGGGCAGAAAGGAGGGATTGGTCCTGAGGGATACTCTATCTTTGTGGAAGGTCAAGTACGGTGGCTTGGCGCTAAGGGCTTGAAGTTCTGAAACCCTTCTTGCCGAAGTAATGGCAACAAGAAAAGCTGTTTTCCAGGATAAGAACTTGAGATCCACCGAAGCTGCAGGCTCAAAGGGAGAAGTTGTTAAAGCCTGGAGTACCAGCGCTAAATCCCAAGGAGGGACTACAATCTTCACCGGGGGGTCTTAGTAAGAAGGTGCCTTTTAAGAAGGCCTTACACAATCTGGACGAGGTCAAAGGACCCAGATTACATCCAACATGGCAGTGAGAGATAGCTGCCAATTGTACTTTGACTGTGGAGGAACTAGCACCTTGGTCAAATAACCTTGATAGAAAGTCTAATATTGCTGGCAACGGAGCTGTAAAGGGGTCTAAGGTCTGATGCTCTGCCCAGATAGAAAAACGTTTCCATTTGCTATTATAAACCCTTCTAGTAGACGGCTTGTGAGCAGCTACTAGGATGGCTTTGACCGGGGAAGAGATACCGGGAGTCCTAGCTAACAGTGGAACTGGATCAACCAAGCCGTGAGCTTGAGGTTGTACAGGTTCGGGGCCAGCAGGCCCAATGGGTGAAAGATCAGATCCAGAATGGGATCTAGAATCCAGGGAGGATTCACCAGATGAGACCATAGATATGGGAACCAAGCCTGACGAGGCCAGAATGGGGCAATGAGGATTATTCTGCTCCCTAACCATCTGGCTTTCTGCAGAAACTTCAGCATCAGGCGAAGTGGAGGGTAAGAATAAAGTAGACCGGGTGGCCAAACATGCACCAAAGCGTCTCTTGGAGATTCCCCGGGTGGGGGAATTAGAGTAAAGTAGTCGTTGCACTTTATGTTTGAGGGAGAGGCGAAAAGATCGCAACGAGGCTGACCCCATTTGGAGAAAATCTGCTTCGCTACTTTGAGATTCAGAAACCACTCATATGGCGAGAGGATGGTGCGACTCAATCTGTCCGCTAGGATGTTGGACCATCCCGGAATGTGCGTCGCTATGAGAAAACGGTTGGTGGAAATCGCCCATTCCCACACTCTCATGGCCTCTCGACAAAGTGGATAGGACCTGGTTCCCCCTTGTTTGTTGATATACCAGACGACTGACATGTTGTCCGTATGGATCGCAATTGTCCCGCCGGGAAGAAGGCTCTGAAGTGCTTGCAACGCTAACACCACTGCCCTCATCTCTTGGACATTGATATGCAGTGAGGTCTCCACATGGTTCCACGTGCCTTGGACGGTCCTGCCCAAACAATGCCCCCCCCCCACCCAAGGCAAGAGGCGTCCGTGGTCACCGTGGCTAAGGGAGGGGACACAGAAAAGGGGCGCGCCTTCTGGAGGTCCGGAGACTGGAGCCACCACAAGAGGGCTCTCCTGCAAACCTTGCTGAGAGGAACAGGATGGCTCAGGGGGTAATGTAGGAGGGACCATTGGACTTGGAGGGTCCATTGCAGGATTCTCATATTTAGGCGCGCCATGGGCAAAAGGTTGATGGTTGCCGCCATTGAGCATGAGTCCCTCAGGACCAATTCCGCCGGAGGGGCTGAGCAATGAAGAATGGTCTGCAACATGAAGTTTGAGAGATTGCAGCTGGTCCGGAGTCAAGAAGGCTATAAGCTGATTTGTGTTCAACCTGGCTCCGATGAAATCTATGACCTGAGTTGAAAGAAGGGAAGATTTTCCCACATTGATCGTGATCCCCAACCGGGGAGCTAGGTGAAGAAAATAATTCCTGGCCGTGCAGAGTAGATGCCTTGTGGGGGCGGTTAGGAGCCAGTCGTCCAGGTATGGAAAGACCTGAATTCCCTGGAGTCTCAGGTGGGCCGCTATCACAGTTAACACCTTGGTGAACACCCTGGGGGATGTGGTGAGACCAAAGGGGAGGACCCTGAATTGGTAATGGCTAGCTCCTAGCCTGAAGTGGAGAAACCTCTTGGACCGTCTGTCCATCAAGATGTGGTAGTACGCGTCATTGAGGTCTATGGAGCACATCCAGTTGTTCTCCTGCAAGAGGGGGAGAATGGATTGAAGGGTGACCATCTGGAACTTTTCTTTGGTTACTGCCAGGTTCAAGAGAGAAAGGGCGAGGATTGGTCCTTAAGTCCCCTGTCTTTTTTGGCACCAAGAAGAACCTGGAGTAAAAGCATGATCCGTACTGGTTTACTGGGACGTGCTGGATCGCTCCCTTTTCTAGCAGCTGCTGAATTTCTGTGGCTGCGGCCTCCCTCTGATCAGGTGGAACATCGGGGAGGGATCTGGGTCCGAGAGGGGGATGGAGAAACGGAATCTCATAGCCTCTGGATATAATCCAAAGCACCCAGCAGTCTGTTGTGATGGACTGCCAAGCTGCTAGGTGCCTCGAGAAACACCCCCCGACTGCCTCCAGAGTGGAGCAGTCGGGTAACCCCTCAGGGTTGCTGCATGGGCCAATCAGAGAAAGGTTCTCTGGACCCAAAGTTTTTCGGGCCCCCTCTGCCTCTAGGGTGGCGTCCACCCTGTCCTCCTCTGCCCCTGAAGGACGGGGGGTCCTGAGCGAAACGGAACTGCTGAGACTTCCGGAACCACAACTTCTTCTGTCCCTTTTGGTTCTTGGAGAAGGATCTCTGGGGAGCAGAGAAGCGAACTCTGATGGCAGACAGCATCTTCCCATCTTTCTCGCTCTGGACCAAGGTGTCGCATACTGTCTTGCCAAAGAGGGCAGAACCATCAAACGGGGTGTTAGCAAATGACGCCTTAAAGGGTTCTGTGAAATCACAGTGGCGGAGCCATGCCTGTCACCTTAGGACGATGCCCGCTCCGCTAGCTCTAGCGGCTCCCTCCGTAGCATGGGATAGTAGCCGCATAGAGGTATTGGAAATAGACCTGAGAGTGGCCATTCGGGTAGAGTAAACTTGTTTGTCCTCTGCCAACATGGACTTTGGGGGCGACCCAGCGTACTCTTTGATAAGGTCCCGCTGGAGTCGTATTACGTGTGCCATATAGTTCAGCGACCTCACCGAGAAGGTGGCTGAAGCAAACACCCGCTTCCCCAAGCGGTCCATCGCCTGAGACTCCTTGTCAGGAGGATGAACAGTGGGACTCTCCTGGGCTAGTTCCCTTTTAGTGGCAGCCACCACCAACATGGCATCTGCGGGGGACCCCTTACTCCAATGTGACCTGTCCGGGGGGGGGGGGCTAAGAATTCTGTCCGGCCTCTTGGGAACGGGCTCCACAGTGTCCGGCTCCTTCCATGCCCTGGTAGTGATCAGGTCTACCAGGGAGTCGGCTGGAGGGGACACCCAAGAGGTAGACGGACCTACTTCAAATGCCTCCAGAAACACGGACTCGTCCGAGGTAGGCTTTGGGGCAGACCACCCCCCTCTAATCCTGAGCATCTCCATGATGTCTCCAAATGAGACATCTTCGGAGGGTGATCCTGGGGAGCCTTCTCCTTCCTCCAAGTCCATGTCCTCTGTCAAGGACTCAGGGGAGTCCAAGTGCCTCCTTTTGCACTTGCGTTTGTGAGGGACTTCCTCGGGGGGACTGTCCGAGGAGGCATCACCAACCACATCCTGTTCCAACAAAGGAACGATCTGGGACATAAGAGCAGGCTGTCCCTGGGGCCGGGTGACGGAATTCGGGCCCATCTGAGAGAGAGTGCAGGGTGGAGCCGTAGCTAGGGCCGGGGGCCTGGAGTCCCTCGACAGAACCCTGTCCACCGTGTCGGAGGCCGAAGGAGAGCTGCTCTCCCTAGGATCCGAGAGCAGACCCTCCCTTGAATCCGACGCGCGGATCGGAGCCAGCGCCGAGGTGATCGGATCCGAAGGGACAGCATGCTCCGACCTGGACGGAGCTGAAGGCACGTTAACCGTCTCGGATCCGAAGCTCAGCTCTCGGCTCCAAGAGCTCGGATCCACAGAAAAGGGACCCGACAGACTCAAGGGTGCCATCAGTGCCAAAGCACTCGACTCTATCGGCGCCGACAGTCCCCCGGCTCCAATGCTAGTCGGCTCCAAAGACCCTGAACCTGGGAAGCGGGTTGGGGAAGGAGCAATCGGGACAAAACATGGGGTCGAGCTCCCCCCCCCAGAGGGGGGGGGGAGGCAGGAGCACTCCCATCTGCAGCTGGGCCTGGAGGAATCTTCGCATCATCCGGTCCAAGTCTGCATCAGTTAACCTTCTTGTGGACCTAGAGGAGGCCACCGAGGTGGGACAGGAGTGCTGCCTCGATGACCTCGAAGGTGACCGGGCCTCCTCCTCCTCTGGCCCTGGCGAGAAGCAGGGTGAACGGAGCTGGGAAGGAGAAGGCTCAGAGGTCTTGGGGGGAGAAGCCCACTTGGCTGGCGGAGCCAGTGCAGAAGCTTCGGCCCGCCGCTTGTGATGCTTCTCTCTGCGGGCTTCCCTATCCTCTTGGACCAAGGTGGGAGGTTGAATCCCGGCCAAGGGAAGGGAAGTAGCAGAAGGTGCTGCCGTGGCAGGAGCCACGGGGGGGGGGGGCAGAGCCGAGTCTGGGGCAGAAGTCCCGCCAGAATTAGCTTCGACCTCCGGTCCTTGAGAGCTCTGGGGTTGAACGCTGCACAAATAGCGCAGCCGGATGACAGGTGTTGAACCCCAAGGCATAAAACGCACAGAGTGTGGCCATCCGCTGGAGAGAGCTTATGGCCACACTCGGTACATTTAGAAAAAAATGTTTTGGGGGCCTCTGCCATGGTAAACTTAAACACACACACTAGGCCCCAAAACCACACACACCCTAACGCTCTAACAAAAAAAAGGGGGGGTAATACGAAAAAGGGAATCTAACGACTACTTTAAGGTAACTATCCTAAAACACACACTCAATAACTTCACACACAAACTTTAGCTAAATCCAAAAAAAGAAAGATTTTTCTCACAGAAAAATGCTCTCTAAGGCCTGCAAGCTCGAGATCAAGCTGCTGGTGTAACTGCGGCAAACTAGATCTGAGGTCAGAGAGGGATGGCAGGGGATTATGGGTAGGGGGGAGGAGCTTGGAGCTCGGATCTCAGCTGTTGGAAACTGTCGACTCGGATCTGATATGGATCCGATAACCCATAGGTTGATGCACAAATGAAGTTAACTACTTCAGATCGTTCATTTGTGTATGCACCAGCAGTATATGAAGGAGAAGGTGCAGACCACCATACTGTTGTACAAGCTGGATCAAGGGAAGACACAGAGTTTTTGAAGCACAAGTTCAGTGAAATGTGTAACCCCCAGACAAATATTACTTTAGAGAGGCATTTGTTTTACACAAGAGATCAAAAACAAGGGGAAACATTTGCAGCTTATATAACTCACTTGAGAAACAGAGCTAAAATGTGCCGGTTTGGTGATTTAAAAGATGAGCTGATAAAGGACAGGCTTGCATGTGGTATTAACAGTGCTGCTGTGAGACATATTTTACTTCATGACAGTGATTTAATGTTGAGCAAGGCCATAGAGATTTGTGAAATCCATGAGGTAACAGAAAAACACACAAGTATACTTGTGAGTGACAAGAGCATGGGTTCAGTTGGGTCCAGAGCACATGCAGATATTATGCAACATGTAAAAATTCAGCACAGGTTGCCCAATGAAGTACAGCACACCAAGAAGTAAAACATAAACGCTTATATCCACAAGTACGCTTTCATCTATACAGATTTCTTCAGATGCATAAGTGAATGTAAATCACACAAAGCAGTTTAAATACTTTTAAATGAGTAATACCCTCCAATCACAGTGCAGCTACTTAAAGTGTGACAAGTTAATCATCTGTATCATCTGTAATGTTCGTCGCCAGTATGTACTACCTGAAATGTTATGCTCTAAACTGTATAATTTGTAAATATTGTAATCTGATCTAAAACCTATTGTAACCTTGTTTCTGGAGCTTCATCTCCAGGAGTATCATCTGTAATGTTCGTCACCAGTAAGTACTACCTGAAATGCTATGCTCTAAACTGTATAATTTGTAAATATTGTGATCTGATCTAAAACCTATTGTAACCTTGTTTCTGGAGCTTTTCTCCCCAGGACTCCATTGAAAACGGGTTCATCTTGGCCCAATGGACTATCCTGGTAAACCAACTGCAACTAAATAAATAAATAAATACAATAAATAAATACATATATCTAAAATTGAATCACATAAGTAAATACATATATATATATTCTACGAAAAATCACAAACACAAACCTTAGAAAAAAGTCCACCGAACAGCTAGAAAACGTCCAATAGCAGCCACTTTATTAACTCCACAAGTAGAACAAATGAAACAAGTAAACAGTCTTTAAGCGTGCAGTAACTCATACACTTTTCGTCGCCTATAGGTATCGCAACTTCCTCAGAAGACAATTAACTAACATCTCTCATGCTTTTAAATATTAAAATCTTAAGCACTAGTAATCAATTATATTCAATTAGTATCAATTGAATAATTAATTCATCATGAAACATTTAACCATTTAGTGTCTATGTAGGTACTAACTATTATAACCTAGATACCTACATATTGTGCATCGAAGTACCAGACTGTAATTTACTTAATTTTATATGTATAGAAATCGATACCTTTCTATACTGTTTAAAAATTCCATCATAATAAATACAATTTTTAAAAAATTGTAATACAATTATAGTAAAATTAAACCTACATAGAATCCTTACAAGTGAATCAAACTTTGTTTAAAATCATCCACCATTTTAAAAAACATTTTAAAAAACATTTTAAAAACATTATTGTATAACACATTGTACTAGTTTAATAAAAACTTTAATATTTCATATTCGTAATCGTATTCATAGCTTAAGCCTAACAAGGGGGTATTGACCTACAATTAATTTATCTAAAGAATCTAAAAAAATCGCATATATACTACCTTCAGTTTTCTAAATATCTTCATATTATGTGTTTTTTAATACTGTAGGTGTGTATGTAAGTACATACAGCGTGGATGGAGCACAAGATAGACCTCATGTAAACTTTCCATACTATTGTGTATATATTAAGTACAATAATACAAAAATAGTGTAACATAGCATATAATATATATAGTAGCATATTACATAGTATACCATTTACCTTAAAACCTCATCCATTTTTTTAAAAATAGGTAAATGAATAAATAAGTAAATAGATAAATAAATAAATAAATAAATAAATATCAAGATGTGCATTCAATAGTGAATGCATTTACCGAAAGTTAATCAAAAAGTTAAATTTATTATATCCTAAAGGTATATTACCATAAGTAAGAAATAGGGCCCAGTAACAATTTACCATTCATCTTTCTAGATTTTTTAATCTTAGGATACATTTAATCGATGTCATCTCATTTAATCCAGGGAATTGGTTAGCATTCAACGTTAGTTGCCATATCAATTCCCGTCTCTCAAGTTTTAATGGTTCATATTGACATCTTATATCAGGTTCTACTTGATCTATTACCTTAAATCTAAAATTGTGCCCCTCGTTCGAATGGCAATGCCTAGCCAATGCGTTGTCCAATCTAGTTCTTCTAATACTGTATATGTGCTCGTAAATTCTTTCCTGTAGTTTCCTGTCCGTTTTTCCTATGTAGAAAGCTAAACATGTGTCACATGTTGCTAAATACACAACCTGGCGGCTACTACAGTTATACTTTCTCCCTATTTTATAGGTACGATTCCTGAGTGTAAAACTATTACCTTCTTCTATATACCTACAATAGTTGCACATTTCGCATTTTACCATACCTCTACTAATTCTTACATTTTCTTTCCTACTTTGTAGGATTTCTTTGAAGTTTTGATTTCTCTTATAAATAATTTTCGGTTTTTCTGTCAATAAATCATTAAAAGCATTGTCAGAAACCAAAAGGTGCCAATTTTTATTCAAAATGTTCCTAATATCAGATGCGTCCAAGTTAAAATAGGTGATGAAACTGCATGAAAATTCAAGACTAGTCACTTTTTCAACTGGTAGTCCTATTTGTCGATTATTCCTTTCTGGACTTACTATAGCACCCAGTAGTGGAGGAAATATTCCTACCTGTCGTTTATTTTTTACTTCTAGCGCTATATTAACCACAAATTCTTTTGGGTATCCTCTATGTAAAAAGAATTTCTCCAAAAGTTCACACTCTTGCATAAAATCACTATCCACTGTGGTCATCCTCGCTGCCCTAACATATTGGCCCTTCACTATTGCCTTTTTCTGGGTCAGTGGGTGACTACTCGTAAAGTGGAGAAATGTATTGGAGTATGTTTCTTTCCTATATATGGTTGCTATGTATCTTTTATTTACATAATCCTTCTTTAAATTGACATCAAGATAGCTGATGGCATCCTTACTACAGCTATGTGTAAACTGTAGAAAATTGGTACTACTATTAAATAAAGACAAGATTTTTTCCAACCCTTCAATGTCTGTTTCAACGACCATAAAAATGTCGTCAAGAAATCTCGTATAGTAGGCAATTTTTTCTTTATTTTCTTCATTCTCCAGAATTGTGAGCCTCTCCCATCGTGCCATTACTAAATTCGCAATACTGGCACCGCATGGGGACCCCATAGCTACCCCTACTTTTTGATGGTAGATCTCTTTTTTAAAAAGAATATAGTTATATGAAAGAACTGTATCAATAAGCTCTTCTATCAATTTTATTTCTTCAGCTGGTGCACCTAGGGTCCTTAACATAGCACTCACCCATTCAATTGCCTTACTATGCGGGATACACGAGTATAGGTCCTTAACATCTATTGTCACTAGGAGTCCTGTAGTTGTAAACTGTAAATCATTAACAGATTTAAGAAAAGACCAAGAGTCTTTTGAGATTTGTTTCTCTAACTTAATGTATTTTTGCAAAATCTTATCAATCACTTTAGCACAGGTATAGGTCATACTGCCTCTCCCGTCCACCAAAGGTCTCATAGGTGGCTCCTCAATGCTTTTATGCAATTTGGGGATACCAAATATGACTGGGGTCCTAACCTGTGTTTGTTGTAGAAAATTGTACAACACATTATCAATCCGTCTTTCGATATACAGTTCTTCAATAAATGCTTTAATTCTCCTCGCTGTAATATTCATTTCGTTTACAGAAGACCTTACATAAGTATCACTCTCCAAAATTTTTAGCATTTTCTCTTCATAATCACTAGTGTACATAATTACTAATCCCCCACCCTTATCGGGCTTCATCACCCGAATAGGTGCTTGTTTTAATAGATTCAATACCTCTCTTTCCCTTTTTGTTAAATTGTATCTATAGTCATTCTTTTTTTCTTTAATATTTCTTAAGTCCACTTCCATCATTCTTTCGAAAAGGAGTAGGGTTGGGTGGAGAGGGGGATTATATACACTTGAGACCAGAAAGTCGGTCCTTTGGTTTAGGTTTTCTCCCATAAGAAATAACAAGTTTAACTTCCTTGTAAACAACTTTAGGTCGATCAGGGTATTGGCTATATTAAGTGTAGAACTTGGCACAAAGGTAAACCCTTTACTTAACAATGCTACAGTATCATCACCAATTTCTAAATCTGTATAATTATAAATTTTAAAATCCAGCCCAATATTTGTTAAAATTATACACTTTCTGTCATTAGTAACAGTCATTGAGTCAATGTCATCACTGTCTACCACTTCCTCCTCTTGTTCCTCTGGTTCTTCTTTGTCTGGAAGTTGGGTTTCGAGGCCCCGCTCCGAAAATTTTGATTGCCCGGCCTTCCAACATTATTGTTGTTGTTACCCTGGTTCTGACCGGTAACATTATTTACATATGACTGGTTCCCCTGTTGAGCAAGCCTTTCACTCCTTCTCACACCAGTATCAATATGTAAAGGTAGTGGTGACGTTGGCTGGGGTGGACCATAAGACTCAGTCTGTTGAACTGAAGGTCTATTTCTTTGTTCAGTCTGTGCCCCATTCACATGTACATTAATTTGACCATTGTTTTGCACATTAGTAGAGTGTATGTGCTCCATCCACGCTGTATGTACTTACATACACACCCATAGTATTAAAAAAAACACATAATATGAAGATATTTAGAAAACTGAAGGTAGTATATATGCGATTTTTTTAGATTCTTTAGATAAATTAATTGTAGGTCAATACCCCCTTGTTAGGCTTAAGCTATGAATACGATTACGAATATGAAATATTAAAGTTTTTATTAAACTAGTACAATGTGTTATACAATAATGTTTTTAAAATGTTTTTTAAAATGTTATTTCTTATGGGAGAAAACCTAAACCAAAGGACCGACTTTCTGGTCTCAAGTGTATATAATCCCCCTCTCCACCCAACCCTACTCCTTTTCGAAAGAATGATGGAAGTGGACTTAAGAAATATTAAAGAAAAAAAGAATGACTATAGATACAATTTAACAAAAAGGGAAAGAGAGGTATTGAATCTATTAAAACAAGCACCTATTCGGGTGATGAAGCCCGATAAGGGTGGGGGATTAGTAATTATGTACACTAGTGATTATGAAGAGAAAATGCTAAAAATTTTGGAGAGTGATACTTATGTAAGGTCTTCTGTAAACGAAATGAATATTACAGCGAGGAGAATTAAAGCATTTATTGAAGAACTGTATATCGAAAGACGGATTGATAATGTGTTGTACAATTTTCTACAACAAACACAGGTTAGGACCCCAGTCATATTTGGTATCCCCAAATTGCATAAAAGCATTGAGGAGCCACCTATGAGACCTTTGGTGGACGGGAGAGGCAGTATGACCTATACCTGTGCTAAAGTGATTGATAAGATTTTGCAAAAATACATTAAGTTAGAGAAACAAATCTCAAAAGACTCTTGGTCTTTTCTTAAATCTGTTAATGATTTACAGTTTACAACTACAGGACTCCTAGTGACAATAGATGTTAAGGACCTATACTGTATCCCATAGTAAGGCAATTGAATGGGTGAGTGCTATGTTAAGGACCCTAGGTGCACCAGCTGAAGAAATAAAATTGATAGAAGAGCTTATTGATACAGTTCTTTCATATAACTATATTCTTTTAAAAAAGAGATCTACCATCAAAAGTAGGGTAGTATGGGGTCCCCATGCGGTGCCAGTATTGCGAATTTAGTAATGGCACGATGGGAGAGGCTCACAATTCTGGAGAATGAAGAAAATAAAGAAAAATTGCCTACTATACGAGATTTCTTGACGACATTTTTATGGTCGTTGAAACAGACATTGAAGGGTTGGAAAAAATCTTGTCTTTATTTAATAGTAGTACCAATTTTCTACAGTTTACACATAGCTGTAGTAAGGATGCCATCAGCTATCTTGATGTCAATTTAAAGAAGGATTATGTAAATAAAAGATACATAGCAACCATATATAGGAAAGAAACATACTCCAATACATTTCTCCACTTTACGAGTAGTCACCCACTGACCCAGAAAAAGGCAATAGTGAAGGGCCAATATGTTAGGGCAGCGAGGATGACCACAGTGGATAGTGATTTTATGCAAGAGTGTGAACTTTTGGAGAAATTCTTTTTACATAGAGGATACCCAAAAGAATTTGTGGTTAATATAGCGCTAGAAGTAAAAAATAAACGACAGGTAGGAATATTTCCTCCACTACTGGGTGCTATAGTAAGTCCAGAAAGGAATAATCGACAAATAGGACTACCAGTTGAAAAAGTGACTAGTCTTGAATTTTCATGCAGTTTCATCACCTATTTTAACTTGGACGCATCTGATATTAGGAACATTTTGAATAAAAATTGGCACCTTTTGGTTTCTGACAATGCTTTTAATGATTTATTGACAGAAAAACCGAAAATTATTTATAAGAGAAATCAAAACTTCAAAGAAATCCTACAAAGTAGGAAAGAAAATGTAAGAATTAGTAGAGGTATGGTAAAATGCGAAATGTGCAACTATTGTAGGTATATAGAAGAAGGTAATAGTTTTACACTCAGGAATCGTACCTATAAAATAGGGAGAAAGTATAACTGTAGTAGCCGCCAGGTTGTGTATTTAGCAACATGTGACACATGTTTAGCTTTCTACATAGGAAAAACGGACAGGAAACTACAGGAAAGAATTTACGAGCACATATACAGTATTAGAAGAACTAGATTGGACAACGCATTGGCTAGGCATTGCCATTCGAACGAGGGGCACAATTTTAGATTTAAGGTAATAGATCAAGTAGAACCTGATATAAGATGTCAATATGAACCATTAAAACTTGAGAGACGGGAATTGATATGGCAACTAACGTTGAATGCTAACCAATTCCCTGGATTAAATGAGATGACATCGATTAAATGTATCCTAAGATTAAAAAATCTAGAAAGATGAATGGTAAATTGTTACTGGGCCCTATTTCTTACTTATGGTAATATACCTTTAGGATATAACAAATTTAACCTTTTGATTAACTTTCGGTAAATGCATTCACTATTGAATGCACATCTTGATATTTATTTATTTATTTATCTATTTACTTATTTATTCATTTACCTATTTTTTAAAAAAAAAAAAAAATGGATGAGGTCTTAAGGTAAATGGTATACTATGTAATATGCTACTATATATATTATATGCTATGTTACACTATTTTTGTATTATTGTACTTAATATATACACAATAGTGCGGAAAGTTTACATGAAGTCTATCTTGTGCTCCATCCACGCTGTATGTACTTACATACACACCCATAGTATTAAAAAAAACACATAATATGAAGATATTTAGAAAACTGAAGGTAGTATATATGCGATTTTTTTAGATTCTTTAGATAAATTAATTGTAGCTCAATACCCCCTTGTTAGGCTTAAGCTATGAATACGATTACGAATATGAAATATTAAAGTTTTTATTAAACTAGTACAATGTGTTATACAATAATGTTTTTAAAATGTTTTTTAAAATGTTTTTTAAAATGGTGGATGATTTTAAACAAAGTTTGATTCACTTGTAAGGATTCTATGTAGGTTTAATTTTACTATAATTGTATTACAATTTTTTAAAAATTGTATTTATTATGATGGAATTTTTAAACAGTATAGAAAGGTATCGATTTCTATACATATAAAATTAAGTAAATTACAGTCTGGTACTTCGATGCACAATATGTAGGTATCTAGGTTATAATAGTTAGTACCTACATAGACACTAAATGGTTAAATGTTTCATGATGAATTAATTATTCAATTGATACTAATTGAATATAATTGATTACTAGTGCTTAAGATTTTAATATTTAAAAGCATGAGAGATGTTAGTTAATTGTCTTCTGAGGAAGTTGCGATACCTATAGGCGACGAAAAGTGTATGAGTTACTGCACGCTTAAAGACTGTTTACTTGTTTCATTTGTTCTACTTGTGGAGTTAATAAAGTGGCTGCTATTGGACGTTTTCTAGCTGTTCGGTGGACTTTTTTCTAACATATATATATATATATATATATATATATATATATATATATACATACATACATACACATACACACACACACACACACACACACACACACACACACACACACACACACATTATTAAGCACGTTTATTATATAAAACTTAAAACACAAGTAACCAAGTTTCTTGAAAGATTTTATACTTAAAATAATAAATAAATCTCTTTGGAAATATAGATAAAATCAGTCACTAAAATATTTTTCGAAAGACAAAACTCCCTCTCGTGGTCATTTTGAGATATATCCTTGCACTAGTGAAAAAAGAAGTTATGTACTCACCATAACGCTCCATCTGAGTAGGTAACTTCATTTGTCAGCAACCTGTGGGTATCGGATCCGATTCGGATCTGAGCCGGCAGCTTTCCTAGAAAAGATCCGAGCTCCAAGCTCCTCCCCTACCCATAATACCCTGCTACCTCCCTCTAGTCCTCAGATCGAGTTTGCCATAGTATCACAGAATACTACAATAACACAAGAAAAAACACCTGAACATCCTAACCTGATGTCATCCGGGAAGTGAAACACAATAATCCTTCAAGGACAAACTACAGGTGAGGGGGACGGAGGGAGGGTTGGTTGCTGACAAATGAAGTTACCTACTCAGATGGAATGTTATGTTGAGTACATAACTTCTTTATCTGAAGTAGTTAACTTCATTTGATCAGCAACCTGTGGGACAGAGTCCCCAGCTACCAACAACTTGGGAGGTCCTCATGGAAGGATATTCCGGAGCACTGCAGAGCCAAAGGATGCCCTTCCTCTGGATATCAGATCCAATTTATAATGTGTAATGAAAGTATGAGAGGAAGCCCAAGTAGCTGCTGAACAAATGTCATCCAAAGAGACCCTCGACCAGAAGGCCGCATAAGTAGCCACAGAGCGGGTAGAGTGTGCCCGAACTCGAACGGGCTCAGGTCAATCAGAGCTTTTGTATGCGAGAAGAATGCATTGGGAAATCCACCTAGCTAAGGTTACCTTTGTCACTGGCTTACCCAAACAGGACTTAGCAAATGAGACAAAGAGTTGCTCTGATTTTCGAAAAATAGCCATTCTGTGCAAGTAAAAACGCAACTGTCTATGTACATCCAGACAATGAAGTCTATACTCTCCTTTGTTGTGATAATTAGGAAAGAAGACAGGCAGATTGATGGATTGGTTGATGTTGGCTTCGGAAGCCACTTTAGGCAGAAAAGAGGGATTAGTCCTGAGGGAAACTCGGTCTTTATGAAAAATTATGTATGGAGGCTTACTACAAAGAGCCTGAAGCTCCAATATCCTTCTAGCTGAAGTAATAGCAATCAGGAAGGCAGTTTTCCAAGATACATACTTTAAATCGACCGAAGCTGCAGGCTCAAAGGGGGGACCAGTCAGAGCCTGGAGAACTAGAGTTAAATCCCATGGAGGAACTGCATCCTGAACAGGGGGTCTTAAAAGAAAGGTGCCTTTCATGAAGGTCTTACAGATCTTAGAGGAAGTTAGGGGGCCAAAATTGCTTCCAATGTGGAAGTGGGAAACAGCTGCCAATTGAACTTTAACCGTTGAAGAACTAGTCCCCTGCTGAAAAATGTGGGATAGAAAGTCGAGGACTGCTGGAATAGGAGCCGTAAAAGGATCCAAATTCCTATGCTCTGCCCAGATAGAAAAACGCTTCCATTTACTCTTGTAGACTTTCCTGGTAGAAGGCTTATGAGCGGCCACCAGGATAGCCTTAACTGAGGATGAGATACCGGGAGTCCTAGCCATTAACGGAACTGGATCAGCCAAGCCGAGAGCTTGAGGTTGTCCAGGTCGGGGGGTTTCAATCCCAAGGGATGAAAAATCAGATCCGGAATGGGATCTAAGATCCAGGGAGGATGCACTAGATGAGACCGTAGGCATGGGAACCAGGTTTGACGAGGCCAGAATGGGGCTATGAGGATAACTCTGCTCCCCAACCGACGAGCTTTCTGTAAGAATTTTGTCATCAACAGAAGAGAAGGATAAGCATAAAGAAGACCGGATGGCCAAGCATGGACCAGAGCATCCCTGGGGGTTTCCCCTGATGGGGGAATTAGAGTGAAAAACTCGCTGCACTTTGCATTCAAAGGCGACGTGAACAGATCACAGCAAGGTTGACCCCATCTGAGGAAGATATATTTCGCTATTAAGGGGTTCAGAGACCACTTGTAAGGTGAGAGGATAGTTCGACTCCGCTTGTCCGCTAGAATGTTTGACCGACCCGGTATAGGTTCATAGGGTCATACTAGGCTATCTGCCCAAGGGCATTTATAAGCCTAGCCCAGAGTTTTGTGGCTTTCGCCACCCCTTTAGTTTGAAGGATACTATGCCCATTATTTTGCTGTGAATCTGTCAAGCAGTGACACTGAGATAATCCCTGGGGTATATCTGCGATCTCCTATCCATTGGTCAAGATTTCTCTTGAACAAAGCCAGCGAGGTGCTCTGCCTCACATGTACCGGGATTTTGTTCCACAGCATAGGGAGTCTCTGGGTGATGAATCTGTCCCTCCAGCATGTCCAATTAATAACCGTGTCAAGGTTTAAGTCTCCCGCCCTTGTAGTTCTGAGGGATCTAGATTTTTTGAGGTGAAGCATGTTCATCAATTCCGGGTTGGACATGGCCTTGTATGTCAGGCACAGGTCACCTCTGAGCAGACGGTAAGCGACTGAATAGAGCTGGAGTTCCTTCAGTCGGGCAGCATAAGACATATTTTTGAGACCCTTTATCCTTTTTGTGAGGAACTTTTGGGGCCTTTCCAGTTGCTGCAGGTGTCGTGTCAGATACATTCTGAATGGGGCATTGTACTCAATCATTGGTCTGATGAGTGATGAGTACAGGGGGACGATGACCTCCCTTAATCTAGATGTGAATCCCTTCATGATCAGGTGGGCAATGTAGAAGGTCTTCCTAACTACTTTGGCAACGTGAGTGTCAAACGAAAGGTTACTGTCAACCTGGGTCCCCAGATCCCTGATAACCTCTTCTGTGCTTAGTGGATTGCCGCCTATATGGTAGCTAGGGGTAACCTTGTTTTTCCCGAAGGGTATGACTATGCATTTTTTGGCGTTTAACTTTAGGCCACGGCTCTGGCACCAGTTATCCATTTCTATAAGACCCTTCTGAAGGATATCTGTGTCAGATGTGTTCTCAACTATGGCGCCCAGTTTGCAGTCATCTGCAAATTTTGTCAGCCATAACCCTCCTGTGTTTGCTTGTACTTTTGAAAAGTAGATGCCGAACAAGAGTGGGCCCAGGACTGAGCCCTGTGGAACACCACTTGTGACAGGCTTTGAGTCTGACATGGCGCCAGCAACTCTGACCCTGTGGGTTCTGTCACTTAGCCAGTTTGCAACCCATCTTGTGACGTATGGGTTTACATTTAAGCTGATGAGTTTTTCAATGATACCTGAGTGGGGTATTGTGTCGAAAGCCTTTGCCAGGTCGAGGTAGGCTGTGTGGACTGCCTTTCCCTCATCAATGGCCTTGGTGACGGTTTTGAAAAAGTCAACCAAGTTTAAAAGGCATGATCTGCCTTTGACAAAGCCAAACTGGGTTGGATCCAAAGTCTGCAAGTCCCCTATGTCTTTATTTATGAGTTCCATTATGATCCTCTCCATAGCTTTGCAGATCAGGCTTGTCAAGCTGATGGGACGGTAATTTCCAGGGTCGGTGGAGGCACCGCCTTTGTGAAGTGGGACCACAGTTGCCGTATGCCACTCCTTGGGTACGTATCCTGAGGTGAGGCTAAGATTAAACAGCTGCCCTAACTGCGGGTTTAATTCCTCATTGAGTTCGTGGAGCACACAACCGGGGACACCATCTGGTCCCATGGATGCTGTGTTTTTTGCCTTGGAGAGAGCAATTCTCACCTGAGCGTTAGAGATGTTTGGGGGGCTACAGTCCTCTGGTATAGATATCTCACCTTTTGGGGGGGGGGGAGAAGTTTGCACTGAACCTGTCAGCCAGTATGTTGGCAATGTTTGTAGGTTCAGTAATTTTACATAATTTTGAACTAATTCTGAGCATATCTGGGAGTTTCCTCCCAGGTTTCTAACATAGCTAAAGAAGGCCTTATGATTGTCTTTTGAGTCCTTATCGACTTTTCTCTCAAAATTTGCCTTGGATGATTTTATGAGAGATCTTAGTTTTTTACTTATAATGATCAAAGGTGTCTTCCCTTTTAAGGATTTTGCTCTATCTTGTAGAAGCTTCCTCCTTTTGTTGTAGAGCTTGTTTATGGCTAGGGTCCACCAGACTGGACGCTTGCCTTTGGTACAAAGAGTCTTTGTTTTGTTTGGGATTGCCTGATCCATGCAGTCCTGTAGGTGCTGGTAGAAGACATTTGTGAGTGATTCAGCGGCTCGGGTAATGGTTTCCGCAGGCTCGGGGGCCTTAAAAGAGACCACACTAGTCTTTAGAAGTGTGAAGTCAGCTTTTGAGAAGTTCTTCACTGTGGTCTTTTTTATCTCAGGTGGGGGCGGGATGTGGACTTCCAGTGAGATTAGTTTATGGTCTGATCTCACCAGTGAGGGGTATACTTCCGGTGTTGAACATTTTGACCCCATGTTCGTGATGATGAGATCTAGTATGTTTTCTCCTCTTGTGGGGATGGTGACTAGTTGTTCCATGGCATTTGAGTTTATGAACTCTAGGAACCTTTGGGCTAGAGTGTTGGGGCTTGAGTTGTGATCCCAGTCTATATTCGGGTAGTTGAAGTCACCTAGTATGATGGTGTTTGGAGATACATTTATCCCCTCCAGTGTTTTCAGGAAAGCTATGTGAGGTTCCTGAGATTGAGAGGGTGGCCTGTAACATGCTACAAATTGCAGAGCAGTCTTGCCTATGGTTAATTGCACCTGGATGGTCTCCGATGCATCGTGCGTTTCCACCAACCTTGAGGTGTGGGTGTCCTTGATGAATATAGACACCCCTCCTTTCTTGGTGTTGTCCAGATTTTGGGGCCGGAACGCATGATATGAGGTAAAACCTGATAGTGCCGGGGTGCTCTCAGGAGCCTTGAACCAGGTTTCAGTCACAGCACAGACATCGATGTTCTCCATACTGAGAAGGGCCTCGAGTGCGTGCATGTTGAGGTTGAGACTTCTGGCATTGAGCAGCATTACCCTTAGTTTATTTTCTTTTTTGTGTTCTAGGGTGGTAGGTTTAGAATTTGAGCCTTGCCTAAAAAAGGCACTATGGGGGTGGCAAGAGCCTTTGCCAATATCCGAAAGCCCAGGGGTGACAGGTGCAAGCCGTCCCTTGCGAAGCAGCGTGGCTTGTCCAGCATGTCATCCCAGGCAGACAGATATTGGATCCCCTTTGAATGACACCAGAGTTTAAGCCAATTATTAAAGCTGATCATCTTGTCTCTGTATTGTGGCATCATTCTTGGTGAAGGTAGGATACTGCTCAAGGTCAGGGTCATACCTGCCTGGGCTACATAATCAGAAAGCTCCTCTATGTCTCTTTTCATGTAGTCCAAGGAGGTACGTCTCAGGTCGTTCACACCAGTGTGGACAATGACAGAGTCGTACTTGTACCTGCTGTTGAGAGACCTGAGTGCTTGCGTTATGTGGTGGATTCTAGCGCCCGACAGGCAGCTTACTGTGACCTTCTCCTTACTCAATCTGGTGAGCGGGACTTCAGTGTGTCGGACTATGGAGTCACCAATGACGAGTGTGTCTGGCATTGTGTTTGGCCTTAAGGGCTGTGACTGTTTGGCACACTGACTATGTGGTCTATGTGTTGCATGTGCTGTGTCCTGAGGTGGCAGTTGTTTGGGTGTCTGCTTTGGTGGCCTCTGCTGTTTTGGTAGATTTTTGATCAGAGCCTCCGAGTATGTCTTTGTGTATTTATGTGTATGATTTGAAGTTGTGATAGTACTATGTGAGACTGGGTTTGTGGTGTGTGTGGTTACCTTCTCCTCCTGTCTGGTCTTGCCAGTCCTATGTTGAGAGAGCTCAGCCTCCAGTTTGGCTATATAGTTGCATCTCTCGCATGTATTTGTGCTTTGTGGGAGAAGGAGAGGGTTGTCTGTGTACATGAGACAATTGTAACATTGCCTCAATATTCCCAGATTCACCAGCTGAGCAGGAGAGGACACTAGCAACTGATCCCTCGACCTGCTAGAAGGAATAGACAAAGACTTAAAAAAGACTCCAGGGGATGTGGGTGATCGAGAAGGGGTTTTAGGCTGGTGGGGTACTATGTATAAAAAAAGTGCTATATCAAAGTATGTGCGTTGCTATGAGAAAGCGGTTGGTGGATATCGCCCATTCCCACACTCTCATGGCCTCTCAGCAAAGTGGGTAAGATCTGGTTCCCCCCTGCTTGTTGATATACCAGACCACTGACATACTGTCTGTTTGAATTGCAATAGTCCCTAGAGGAAGAAGGGCATGGAGAGCCTGCAACGCTAGAAGCACCGCCCTCATCTCCAGAACATTGATATGTAAGAAGGTCTCTGTGTGAGTCCACATGCCTTGGACGCTTCTGCCCATGCAATGCCCCCCCCCCACCCGAGGCAAGACACGTCCATGGTCACTGTGACTTGGGGTGGGGACATAGAGAAGGGGCGCCCTTCCCGGAGGTGCCTGGAATGGAGCCACCAAAGAAGAGATTCCCTGCAAACCCTGCTGAGAGGAATAGGGGAAGACAAAGGATGTCGTAGGATGGACCACTGGACCTGTAAGATCCATTGAAGAATTCTCATATTCAAACTTGCGAGCGGTGACAGGTTGATGGCCGCTGACATGGACCCCAGAGCCCTCAGGACTAATTCGGCTGGAGGGGCCGAGGACTGTAGAAGAACCAAAATGTGGAGGTTTAAGTTGCGGAGTCTGTCCGTCGTCAGAAAGACTCTGGACTGAATTGTGTCTATCCTGGCCTTTATGAAATCCAAGATCTGAGTAGGCTGAAGGGAGGATTTCTTGTGGTTGATCGTGATCCCTAGATGGTGGGCGAGATGTAGGAAATAGTCCCTGGCTGAATATAGTAGATGCCTGGTGGGATCAGCTAGGAGCCAGTCATCCAGGTAAGGAAAAACCTGTATTCCCTGAAGCCTCAGGTGGGCCGCTACAACTGCCATGACCTTGGTGAACACCCTGGGGGCTGTGGTGAGACCGAAGGGTAGGACCCTAAACTGATAATGGCTGGCTCCCAGCCGAATGCGGAGATACCTCCTGGATCATCTGTCCATTAGAACATGGTAGTACACATCCTTGAGGTCTATTGAGCACATCCAGTCATTCTCCTGTAAAAGTGGGAGAATGGATTGAATGGTGACCATCCAGAACTTTTCTTTGGCGACTGACAGGTTCAGTGTGGACAGGTCGAGAATCGGCCGTAAGTCCCCAGTCTTTTTTGGCACCAAAAAGAACCTTGATCCGGATTTGACCGGGGAGGACGTGCTGGATGGCTCTTTTTCTTAGTAGCTCCTTTATTTCGAAGGCTGCTACCTCCCTCTGATTGGGTGGGACATCGGGGGGCACCCCGACCGGGGAGGAGAACTTAGGAATGGAATTGAGTAACCTCTGGATATGATTCGGAGAACCCAGCGATCTATCATAATGGACTCCCAATGTGCTAGATGCTCCGAGAAGCACCCCCTGACTGCCTCCAGAGAGGAGCGGTCAGGCAACCCCTCAGGGTTGCTGCGCGGGTCGATCGGAAAAGGGTTCCCTCGACCCGAAATTCTTCGGCCCCCCCCTCTGCCTCTGGGCTGGTGTCCACCCTGCCCTCCTCTGCTTCTGAAGGATGAGGGGTCCGGAGTGAAATGGGATTGTTGGGATTTCCGGAACCACATCTTCTTCTTTCCTCTTTGGTTCCTGGAGAAGGACTTCTGAGGAGCCGAGAAGCGGATCCCGACGGCAGACAATGTCTTCCCGTCCTTCTCGCTCTGGAGTAGCGTATTGCGGACGGTTTTGCCGAAAAGCGTAGAACCATCAAAAGGGACGTTCACGAGGGACGCCTTGAAGGGTTCCGCAAAGTCGCAGAGACCGAGCCAGGCCTGTCGTCGTAAGACAATGCCTGCTCCGCTGGCTCTAGCCACTCCCTCCGTGGCATGAGAGAGAAGCCGCATAGAGGTGTTTGCCACTCCCTCCGTGGCATGAGAGAGAAGCCGCATAGAGGTGTTTGTGATAGACTTAAGAGTGGCCATTCGAGCCGAGAAGGTCTGTTTGTCCTCGGCCGACATGGACTCTGGGGGGTGACCCAGCGTACTCTTTGATTAGGTCCCGCTGGAGCCGAATTACATGTGCCATATAGTTCAGTGACCTGACAAAGAAGGTCGCTGAAACGAACATCCACTTTCCGAGGCGGTCCATCATCCGAGAATCCTTGTCTGGAGGATGAACCGAGGAACTCTCCTGTGCCAATTCCTTCTTGGTGGCAGCCGCCACCACCAAGGCATCTACCGGGGCACCCTTGCTCCAAACTGTCCTGTCTGTGGGGGGGCTGAGAATCCTGTCTGGTCTCTTGGGTATTGGCTCCACAGTGTCCGGCTCCTTCCATGCCCTAGTAGTTATGAGGTCCACCAGGGGATCAGCAGGAGGGGACACCCAAGAGGTAGATGGGCCTGTGTCGAACACCTCCAGAAACACAGACTCATCCGAGGAAGGCTTTTGGGCTGACCACCCCACTCTAATACGAAGCATTTCCATAATGTCTCCAAAGGAGACGTCCTCGGGGGGTGACCTGGGGGAACCGTCCCCTTCCTCCAAGTCCGTGTCTTCTGTGAGGGACTCGGGTGAGTCCAAGTGCCTCCTCTTACACTTTCGTTTGTGAGGAACCTCCTCGGGGGGGCTGTGTCCTGTTCCTCTACAGGAACCATCTGGGACGTAGGCGCAGGCTGTCCCTGGGGCTGGATGATAGAAGACACGCCCATCAGAGATGGAATGGCAGGTGGATCCGTAGCAAGAACCTGGGGCCTTGAATCCCTCGAAAGGACCCTCTCCACGATGTCGAATGCCCAGGGTGAGCTGCTCTCCCTAGGATCAGAAAGCAGCCCCCTCAGATCCGGCGTGTGGATCGGCGCTGGAGATGACCTGATCGGATCCAAAAGAGCACTGTGCTCTGACCTCAACGAAGCCGAAGGCACACTAACCCCTCCAGATCCGACACTCAGCTCATGGCCCCGAGAGCTCGGATCTGAAGAGGGACCCGACAAACTCGAAGGTGCAGTCAGCGCCGAAGTAGGAAACACTGTTGGTGCCGACATCACCCCAGCTTCGAAGCTACTCGGATCCGACAGCTCCGAACTCCGATACTGGGTCAGAGAAGGAGCAATGGGGGTGAAAAATGGGGTCGAGCTCCCCCCCAAAGGGGGGGGGGGTAGTCAAGAGCACTCCCATCTGCAGCTGGGCCTGAAGAAATCGACGCATCATCCGGTCCATGTCTGTGTCAGATAAACTTCTGGTTGACCTGGATGAGGCTGCCGAGGTTGGCCGGGAAGGCCGCCTAGATGACCTCGAAGGTGACTGGGTCTCCTCCTCCGGCTTCGGGGAGAAACACGGAGAATGAATCTGGGAGGGAGAAGACCCGGAGACCTTAAGGGGGGAGGCAAGCTGCTTAGATGGTGGGGCCGAGGGGACTGAATTGGCCCGCCTCTTGTGGCTATGATGCCTGTCCCTGTCACGCTCCTTGTCCTTTTTTCTGGTATCCCTTTCCTCCTGAGCCAAAGAGGGAGTTTGAATCCTGGCCAGGGGAGCGGGAATGGTCGGTGGAGCAGCCGCTGGCGCCACAGAGGGGGAGGAGGACGAAGCCGAATCAGGGGGCAAAAGGCCCGCAAGGACTAGCTTGGTCCTCCTATCCCTCAAAGCCCTGGGGTTGAAGGCTGCACAGATAGTGCAGCCCGATGAAAGGTGGTCCATGCCCAGGCAAATAACACGCCGAATGTGGCCATCCGCTGGGGACAGCTTATGGCCACACTCGGAGCATTTAGAAAAAATTGCTTTTGGGCCTTCAGATATTTTTAGAAAGAACAGGCCCACATGCACACACCTTCACACACAGACAGAAGGGGAGAGGGGAAGAAAAAATATCTAACCTAAAGCCAACACGAAAACTACAAAAAAAAGTTTAAGGGAGGAAAAGGTACCACACACACCAAGTTTAGTGAGATTTTTAAGGTATAAAAGTTTGAATATCTATTTTAAACTCACAACCCAATGCTAGGAGCTCGTTCTCAGATGCTTCAAGAAGCCGTGGCAAACAAGATCTGAGGACTAGAGGGAGGTAGCAGGGTGTTATGGGTAGGGGGGAGGAGCTTGGAGCTCAGATCTTTTGCTATGAAAGCTGCCGGCTCAGATCCGAATCGGATCCGATACCCACAGGTTGCTGATCAAATGAAGTTAACTACTTCAGATCATAACTTGGTTTAAAACAAACATTTGTGTACAGAAAATATGTTCACAGGAGTGTATTACAACCTCGCAGCACATAATTTTAAAACTGGAGCTAAAGAAATAACATAATTTAAATCAGGGTATTTATTAGCCTCCAGTAGAATCTGCCAGAAATACCTCCCTATACTCAGTCGTAGTTTCCCAGGGTCCCCCTCTCAAACCCTTAACTATTTCTTCCACCGCAAAGAATGAAAACCTGGCTCCTACAAAGGTGAGAGTATGTTTATAAAGAACACCTCTAGTGTTTGTGGTACGAATATCATTCATGTGTTTGTACATTCTTCTCTTTAATTTTCTCTGAGTTTTCCCTATGTACAAGGCAGTACATTGACTACACAGAGCAATTGTACACCAAACCAAAATAATCACATGAACTACGTACACTGCTGAAGAAATAAGCTCTAGCTGGTAGAAACAGTGTTTCCCTATTAATGATATATCTACACTGTGCACAAGCCCCACACTTGAAAGTACCAGTGGTTCTGTTATTCATATTTACTGTACCAGTGCGCTCAAGATACCTTGTACATTAGGACCCTTACTATAAATAGTTTTAAAAGGAGTATCAAAGATGGGAGTCAGCTCTGATAATTGAGAGAATTTGTGCCATTCTCTTTGCAAGATGTCTCTAATTATCCTGGAGTCCCCATTAAATTCAGTAATAAAAGCTTTAACAAAATATGGCTCTATGTCCGTGTGTTTGACACCACCCTGTATATCTGTGTTTGTGTTCACAATATTAAGGCCATCACCTAAAATGGGCTTAAATCTACCTTGTTTACCAGCCACTACTTTGTCAAGTATCTTTTTGACCATCTCTGTGGGATATCCATGATCAACAAACATATTGGATAAGGCTCTACACTCATCAAAAATTTCCACATCATTTGAACACATCCTACAAATGCGGGCAAACTGTCCCTTAACCACAACAACCTTTGGGTGGTAAGGATGTGAGCTGGTAAAGTGGAGAAATGAATTTGAGTAGGTAGGTTTTCTATATATTCTAGACTTTAAACCACCTTCGAATTGTCCCAGTTGTAACATCTAAATAGTTTACTTTATTGATGTGTGAACTGTAAGAAAGAAGTGGTGCCAGAGATATACTCAAAAAATTCCACCAGTTTATCCTCCGAGTCTACCCAAAAAATTATTATATCATCCAAAAAACGTTTATAGAGTGTCCAACACTCCTTGTATGGTGAATTAAAATATGTACATGTTCCCAATACATCAAAATCAAAATTGCTTATTACACAGCACAGTGTGCCCCCATAGCTACACCAGAAATTTGGTGGAAAAATTCACCTTCAAAGAAAATGTAGTCGTTTTACACCACTTGTTGTGTTGTTGTGTTTCTTGTGCACCACTTCTTTCTTACAGTTCACACATCAATATGATATCAATAAACTATTTAGATGTTACAAGTGAGAAATTTGAAGGTGGTTTCAAGTCTAGAATATGCAGAAAACCTACCTACTCAAATTCATTTCTCCACTTTACCAGCTCACATCCTTACCACCAAAAGGCTGGTGTGGTTAAGGAACAGTTTGTCCGCATTTGTAGGATGTGTTCAAATGATGTGGAATTTTTTGATGAGTGTAGAACTTTATCCAATATGTTTGTTGATCGTGGATATAGGGTCATGGGTAGGTACTAGGCTATCTGCCGGAAGGCATTTATAAGCCTAGTCGGAATGTGTTGGCTTTTGCTGCTCCCCCTTAGATCAGTTCCCTGGGCTTCTGTCCAGCAGAGCCATTGAAGTGATCCCTGGGGTAAACTTTCTGTTTCCCATCCACTCGTCAATGTTTCTCTTGAAGAGGGTTAGCGAGGAGCTCTGCCTAATGTAGATTGGAGTCTTGTTCCAGAGCAATGGGAAGTCTCTGGGACAGGAATCTATCCCTCCAGCACGTCCTATTTATTGTTGTGGTGAGGTTTAGATCCCTGGAGCGTGTGGCTCGAGGGGATATGGTTTTCTTTAGGTGGAGCATGTCCATCAATTCTGGGTTGGACATGGCCTTGTATGTCACGCAAAGATCACCTCTGAGTAGGCGGTATGCAACCAAGTACAGCTAGGGTTTCTTCAGTTGAGCTGCAGAGGGCATCTGCTTGAGGCCAGTGATCCTCTTGGTGAGGTACTTCTGTGGTGTTTCCAGTTGTTATCCCACAGAGATGGTCAAAAAGATACTTGACAAAGTAGTGGCTGGTAGACAAGGTAGATTTAAGCCTATTTTAGGTGATGACCTTACTACTGTGAACACCAACACAGATATACAGGGTGGTGTCTAACACACGGACATAGAGTCATCTTTGGTTAAAGCTTTTATTACTGAATTTAATGGGGACTCCAGGATAATTAAATACATCTTGCAAAGAGAATGGCACAAATTCTCTCAATTATCAGATGTGAATCCCATCTTTGATGGGCCTTTTAAAATTATTTATAGTAAGGGTCCCAATGTAAAAGATTATCTTGAGCGCACTGGTACAACAAATACGAATAATAGAATCACTGGTACCTTTAAGTGTGGGGCATGTCCCCAGTGTAGATATATCATTAATAGGGAAACACTGTTTCTACCACCTAGATATGATTTCTTCAGCAGTGTACTTAGTTCATGTGATTCTTTTGGTTTGGTGTACATTGCTCTGCGCAGGCATGTACTACCTTGTACATAGGGAAAACTGAGAGAAAATTAAAGAGAAGAATGTACAAACACATGAATGATATTTGTGCCAAAAACACTAGACGTGTTCTTTATAAACATACTCTCATCGGTGTAGGAGCCAGGTGTTCATTCTTTGTGGTGGAAGAAATAGTTAAGGGTCTGAGTGGGGTACTCTGGGAAACTACGACTGAGTATAGGGAGGTGTTCTGGCAGATTCTACTGGAGGCTAATAAACACCCTGGTTTAAATGATGTTATTGCTTTAGCTCCAGTTTTAAAGTTACGTGTTGCCAGGTTATAATACACTCATATGAACATATTTTCTGTACACAAATGTTTATTTTAAACCAAGTTATAAGATTTACTAGTGCAAGGATATATCTCAAAATGACCACTAGAGGGAGTCTTATCATTGGAAAAATATTTCAGTGACGGAGTCATAGTAGGTTCATAGGTTACTACTAGGCTAACTACCATTATGGGCCATTTTAAGCCTAGCCAATTACCCCATGTCAGAATCAAACCCTGTACCTTGTATTTATAAGGTAAGCACCTTAACCATTATGCCAACCTCCCACAAGTATTTTATCTACATTTCCAAAGTGATTTATTATTTTAAGTATAAAATCTTTCAAGAAACTTGGGTACTTGTGTTTTAAGTTTTCTATAATAAACATGTGCTTAATTATGTATGTATGTATGTATGTGTATATATATATATATATATATATATATATATATATATATATATTTATGTGATTCAGTTTTATATACATTTTTTTTTAACTTGTCACACTAAGTAGCTGCACTGTGATTGGAGAGGCATTACTCATTTAGAAGTATTTAAATTACTGTGTGTGATTTACATTCACTTATGCATCTGAAGAAGTCTGTATAGATGAAATCGTACTTGTGGATATGTGTTTATGTTTTACTTTGTGGTGTGCTGTCTCTGAATAAACCTGTGCTGAATTTTTACTGGTTTTGGTCCTTTTCTACAGCACTTGCTTCCATTTTCTCTGATTCTATTATGCAACACGTGGCAAACAAGAGCAGGCCTAAGCATGTGACACCCACAGGTTTTCCAAAGAAGGCACAAAGCTTTCCAGAAAGTTCTAAAAAGGGTGCAGCCACCAGCTCAGTGTAGTATAAGCATGAATTAGCAAAACCAAAGTCTAAAGTTATTGTTAACTGTCGCAACTGTGGTGCGAATCATGAGTCTAAAAGAGTGAAGTGCTTAGCATATGGTCAGCAACGTCCCAAGTGTAAAAAATGGAAACATTTCCAGAAGTTTTGCAAATCAAGTAAGCCTCACACAATTGTAAAGAAAGGTCGCACAAAGAAGCAAGTTGATCAAGTAGAACTAAAGCAGTCAGTTTTCTATGTTGATGGTGTATCAGTGCTTGGTAAAGGAGTTGATGCAGTGAACGTATTAACGAGAAGTGAAGTATTTTGTACTGCCTGGATTAATGGAAGATCCACAGAGCTGAAAGTAAACACTGGTTCAAAGTGTAATGTTATATCAGCAGATACATTTACAAGAGAAAGAACTAACGAGCAACTCAGTGTAACCAGTAATGCGAGACTTGTTGCTTATGGAGGTGAAGAAATTCAGACCGAAGGTTCATAGGTTCATAGGTTCATAGGCTAGTACTAGGCTAACTGCCCTTGCGAGCCATTTTAAGCCTAGCCAATTATCCACTGTGAGATTCAAACCCTGTACCTTGTGTTTGTAAGGCAAACACCTTAACCATTAGGCCACCCTCCCAACCCCTCAGTGATACTTTCATGTTATTTGGCCAGAAACTGTTACAACTTGTTATTCTATGTAGTCCAAAGACCAGTGCAATCTTTACTGGGTCTCAAAGATAGTTTAAGAATGAATCTACTTTCTTTTGCCAAAGAAGTTCATCACATAAATGCATTTTCAAGTTCTAATTTCTCCGAAGCTATTTTCCCATATGCTGATGTTTTCGATGACAAGTTAGGCAAACTTCCAGTTGTGTATTCCATGAAGTTAGACCCAGAGGTCACATCAGTAAGACCAGCAAGAAGAGTTCTGATAGCTATGCAAGATAAAGTTAAAGCTCAGCTGGATAAAATGGTGCAGCAAGGTGTGATTGTCCAGTCACAGAACCAACTGAATGAGTATCATCCATGGTAGCCGCTCACAAAAAAGGCTCAGATGAAATCGGAATATGCACTGACCCAAGAAATCTGAACAAAGCATCAAAAAGACCATATCATCCAATGCGCACAGTCAAAGAAGTTGCAGCTCTAATACCGAATGTTACTGCATTTTCTGTTTTGGATGCAAGGAGTTCATTTTGGCAAGTGATACTTGATTGCAAATCCTCATTTCTAATCACTTTTGGCACTCTGTTTGGCAGATACAGATTCCTAAGGATGCCATTTGGAATAAATTCTGCAAGTGAAGTTTTTCTGCGTGCAATGGAACATATTTTTTTTAGGCTATCCCTGTGTCATAATAGGAGACTATCTAATAGTTGGAGGCAATGGTGAAGCAGAGCATGACAGAAACCTCAAGAAAGTTCTAGACAGAACACGTGAAGTAAACTTAAAGCTCAATCCTCTGAAATGCAAATTCAGATTTCCAGAAGTTATGAACGTAGGTCAAACAGGCTTGAGGCCATTCCCGACCAAGCAAGCAGCTATTCTTGAAATGTCAGCACCAGGTAATATACAAGCTTCACAGCATTTTCTGCGTATGGTCAACTATTTAGTCAGATTTATACCAGACTTCAGTGAGTTGACAGCACCGTTAAGAGAGCTCACATGCAAAAAGGCTGCATGGTTGGAACAGCACCACAAGGCATTTGAAGACCTCAAGCACAAAATTGCCACTCCCCTACATTAAGACACTATGATGTGAATAAACCAGTTACTCTTTCCTGTGATGCTTCAAAATTTGGTCTAGGCGCAGTCAAGTCAAGAGGGTAGACCAGTAGCCTATTCATCTAGAGCATTAACCCAAACTGAGATGCAGTATGCTCAGATTGAGAAGGAGCTTTTGGCAATAGTATTTGCATGTTCTAAGTTTCTTGATTATATTTATGGTTGAGCTACCCAGATTGAAATCATCAACCTCTAGTTACTATCCTAAAGAAGCCTATGCATTCTGCTCCAGCAAGAATACAAGACTGATGCTCAGATTGCAAAAGAACAATTTCAAAATGGTTTAGACCAAAGGTAAATTGCTCTATCTGGCTGATACTTTATCCAGATCACCTAGAAATACAACAGAACAGCTTGATGCAGAAACCTTTAACTATGATGTGATGTCAGTGCATCATTTTTCAACCACTAGACTAGATGAGTTAAGAGATCACACTTGGACTGATCCAATTTTATGGAAGAGGGCATTACTTTCTAAGGTCCTAAAATTGTTGTTCCTGCTTCCTTACAAGAATATATCCAGATTTTGCATCGTGGTCACCCAGGATCCACATCCACTAAGAGAAGAGCAAGAGAATTGGTATTTTGGCCTTCATTACCGAAAGACATTGATAGAGTTATTTCTTCTTGTTCAGTATGCAATAGTACCAGATCGTATTTGCAAAGAGAACCGCTTCAGTTAAGTCCATTTCCTAAACTATCTTGGTCTACTGTAGCAACTGATATCTTTGAGTGGAACAATCAACACTACTTAGTTTTGGTAGACTCTTATTCAAATTAGTTTGAGATTTATCTACTACCTAACCTAACATCCACTGCTGTTATTACTAACTTGAAACGTCATTTCTCAGTCTATGGTAGTCCACACAAACTTTTTTTCTGACAATGGTACTCAATTCACTAGCCAGTTGTTTCAAAAATTTACAAGAGAATGGGACCTTCTACATGTTACTAGCAGTCCTGTATATCCTCAGTCAAATGGTTTAACTGAACGTGCAGTGCAGAGTACAAAGCAATTACTTGAAAGGTCAAAGCATGACAATACCGATGTGTTCCTGAATGTACTTAATCTCAGAAACATACCCCATAATGATATTCTTGGATCACCTGCTCAAAGACTATTTTCCAGACAATATAGAACTACTCTACCTATTTCTTCAAGTTTGCTGCAGTTTAAATGTATGAACAATAAAACCCTCAAGACTCAATTGTTCAAGAAGCGTAATATCCAGAAAACTAGCTGCGACAGATTTAGCAGATTACTTCATCCGTTGCGGAAAGCAGAGATGGTACAAATTCAGACAACAAAAAGGTTTGATCGAATAGGACAGATTACAGGCATCTGTGCTGAGCTGAGATCCTACCTGGAAAACTCTGAAGGTGTGGAGTATAGGAGGAATCACACACATCTTTCTGTACCAGAATCATCATCATCATTGGAGTCACATTTCTTCTGTGATGCAAATCCTAAACCTGAGAATGAATCACACACTGTTTCCAGACCAGAATGTATTTCAAGTTCTGATTCTATTCCGGTAACTGATTTGAACATTTCACAGGTTAATCATTTCAAAGAAACTATCCCAGTTACTAATAGTAAACCCCAGTTTTATGTCACACTTTATGACCGGATATCTAAGCCAAAAAAAAAAAAAAATACACAGCTAATGATTGGCAGATTTTTACGAAACGCCGAGGTGCCAGCTCGATGCCCAACCTTCAACGAAGGCGTGCCCATTTACGCACGCATGTCTTTCGAACGCTACCCAACCGCTGGGAGGACATGCAGACTCCACATAGAAACCACTCCCAAGCCAAGCCGAGAACTGAACGGGAGAACCTCTTGCTGTGAGGTAACAACGCTATCGCCGTACCACCGCAGCATCTAGAAACCAAGAACACCAGTAATCTTTGGAATACCAAAGATTCATAAAAATGTGTACAACCTCCCCTCCCCCCCTTTTAGGCCGATAGTAGCAGCCTGAGGTTCTAAAACTGAACCAATAGCAGCATATATACATAAATGGGCAAGGTTAGTGGTAAGTGAGGCACAGCATATACTCGAAGACTCAAGGCAATGTTAGGAATTAAGACAAATAAATACAGAGAACTTGGATTTTTGTTTCCTAGCTGTGGATGTGGTCAACTTGTTCTCAGTAATCCCCCACAATGAAGGGTTAGATTTCTTCAGGAAAAGTTTGATGGGTAGCAAATCAATCCAAGGTCAATTTATTAGTTGGACTCATGGAAGTGGTCTTGACTAACAACTTTATGATTTTTGAAGGTGAGTGGTCTTGACTAACAATTTTATGATTTTTGAAGGTGAATTCTATCATCAGGAAGCAGAAGTGGCTATGAGGGCCAAATGTGCCCCTAGTTTTGCAAATCTGGTTCTCCTAGAATGGGAGAGAAAATATGTTTTTTCCTCTGCCTTTATGGCCAATGTATTGCTGTATGTGAGGGTTTCTGGATGACATACTAATTTTATGGCGAGGAGAGGAACATGTGATGAACGACTTTGTAAAATAGATCAATGGCACAACCACTTTCCTTGAGTTCACATATAAATGGTGCTGTGATAAGATGGAATTTTTAGATATTGAGTTGACTAAGGACATTGCTGGGGGTTACCTTTGGCCAGTAGCATCCACAGAAAGAAAACCTATTCCAATATGTTACTGCACTACAACAGTTGCCACCCCCTTCCATCAGAGGAAGGGTATGATAAAAGGCCAAATGGTCAGGTTATCTAGGCTCATTAGTAGTGATGAAACATTTTAAAAATAAATCTATACATTAATTGGAATGTTCCTAAATAGAGGCTACCCCTTAAGTCTTCTGCTGAAAGTGAAGAAAGAAGTTATGCTTAAAAGAAATACTACATTTAAGCCTATTTTGAAAGCAGGTCTAAATATTAATAGAGTCAACACGGCCAAGTTAGACACCAATGTTCTGGTATTACAATGCCATACAGAAACATCAAACTTGGTATCAAGTGTTAATAATATATGGGAAACTCATTTTGACAAAGAAATGAAGGAAATGTTGGGGCATAAACCTAAGGTTGTGTACAGTAGAGGGCGACATATAAAGAATATTCTTGAAAGTGTCAAAAGAAAACAAGGCAAGCACAGGTCATTGATGTACAAATGTGGTGCTTGCAAGACCTGTACAAATATAAATGATGGTACGGATGTCTTTATAGGAAGTTTTGAATGTATTATAAGATGCCTGGGCAGGTGCAACTGCAACACCACTGTGGTGGTTTATTTAGCTACATGCTTATCATGCCCTGGTTTCTACATAGGCAAGACCAAAAGAAGGCTAAGGGATCGCATTACTGAGCACCTTAGAGACATTAAAAATAAAAAAATAAACAATGCTTTATATGTTCACACTCTAGAATGTCCCAACTACAAGAGATTTTTATTCTTTGTCATTGACAGAGTGCAGAGTGACTCTAGGGGTGGGGATGATGAATTAGAATTAGAAGCCAGAGAAACTAAATGGCAACTGAGACTAAATGCTTGTTGCAAGCCAGGTTTAAATGATTATTGCTCAGTAGGTCCCTTTTTGAAGCAAAGGACAGCAGAGGTTTAATTTTAAGTGTAATATGAAAACACTTATCTGACTGCAACAAACAGATCAACTATGTTTTGAATGTTTAAGTTTATTTTTAAGTATGTTTTATACTATTATGTTCATTATTAGTACTATTACTAATATTTTTATCTTGAATGTACTTATTATTGTGGTTTGCAGTATGTTATTGTATACACTACATAATCAGGGGAAATATGCCTTTAAGTTTAGTCAGGGTAAATTCATTGATGCAAGCAAAAGCATGAATAGTTGCTTAAGTAATTAGAGTATATAAAGGAAGTTGCATCATAATTGAGTGACTCTGATGAAGCCAACTCATGTTTCTTGGTGAAAGCGCATAGTTGGTTTTATTTTGACAGTGTTTAATGTTAAATAAACTAGTGTTTCACGCAAATACTGCCTTAGTGGCTCGCTTTTACAGTTTTTTTGTTATATTTTGTTCCTAAAAATATTTAAGCTAAGACTTGCTTTAATGTAATTTGGGAGTATATTCCAGGCATCATTACTCTCTTGCAGAACCAGTTAGAAATCTCACATTCTTATATAATCTCCTATACAGGTTGTCCAATAATTCTCTACTATTCTTTGATAACCACAAGCATTCCCAGAGGTAAGTTGCCTTGCAATGCCATAAATAAACAAATACAGTCTCCTCTTAAACATTTACATGAGGCACTGTACTAGTTCAGATATTTAATCTTTCATAACAACTTAAAACGTTCACATCCGTGGATGCCCTTGCTATACTTCTGCTGTATTCTTTGCCATTAAGTCAAGCTAGTTTTCTTATAGGGTTTTCACATTACTAATTCCATACTCTAGTTGCAAGCAATTATTTCCTCATTTCTGACTGCCTAGACTTTATAAACCTTTTAAAGCAGCCTATAGTTGTATATCTATCATTAACTTATTGGTTGATATGATCAGAAAAACCCAAAGCTGGGTCTACCCATACACCCAAGGTCCTTAAATGAAACCACAGTTTCAATCACAGTGTGCTATGTTAAATATTCACCCATTAATCTATGCCTTCCCAATCTCAAATGCTTATTCTTTTACATATTTATCAGCATACTATTCTCCTCTGCCCATCTGGTCAATTTAGTCAAGTTCTACCGCCGATCTGTAACATATGCTGTCAACACACCCTATCTGTTTTCCCATTTTAAAGTCATCTACATACAGACTGTAGAACACCTCAGATGACAAAATAAATTAGAAACATACAACTTTAACAAGAGTGGGACCAGGACAGATCTCTGTGGGACTCTCCGAATGTAACAAGGTTATTCACCTGTTCAATCACTGTATATTTCCCATGTACTATTTGAAAGTCATGCAGCTATCTGTGTTATCAAGCTTACATTACTACTTACTTGTTCCAATTTATTTTTTAAACGCTTTATTAAATTGCCACTTAAGGCATAGGCAAACATACATTAACAGAAAAAAAACATGTTAACATTTTTCTTTTTACATACATTATACATCATAGATTTTCTTTTTGTACAACTATCATCAGACCATACTACATATTTGCTCAATTTCTGCCTACACTTAAACCTCGTTCCTCCTCTTGAACATTATTCTACATGTATTGTTCTCTCAATTTCTACTTATTTCTGTGCAATTTGTTCCTTCCCTTTCCTAAAGGTCCATCGTCCAGTTCTTTTATCTCTTTTATACTATTCAACACTTCAAATACAGCTGGTTTAGACTTTTTTGGCAACCAACCGAATTAAACTTAAAGCCTTAACTATGTCTGGGCAAAACAGATCCTGTTCCCCAGCTCAAGAGAATCATTACTGTAGTTACATCCATTTGCACATCCAAAATTTCTGACAGAATACTACGTAGGGAATTGTTTAAAATCTGCCAACTCATTACACTCTCAAATGTATGTTCCCAGTTACCTCTTTCTTCCCCATCACATCTCCAACATTTGCTATCGACTTCCATTCCATTCTATTAAATTTCCCTGTCTTTTTATTTGCTTCCAGTACCTTGGTTCACTTACCAGTTTTGTTCCAGTACATTCCAGCCCCCTCTTGCCTAGTTCTGTACCCCTACTTAAAATCATCCCTATAGGCAAAATCCCATTTCTCCATTCTCATATTGGCTTAGTTCTTAGAATACTTTTTGCTGCTTTATGAATATAACATTATGTTCGGTTATTTTTATTATTCACCTTGAAGATATGCATCCAAAATCCCACTCTCTCCTTATTTCTTGAACTTTCCCCTCGCTTCATCATCATCCCTATGCACTTTGAACTTTAATAGCCTTAACTGTGTAGCTCCAAAATATCCATTCAAATCAAGTAATCCTAAACCACCTTGTTCTATTGGAAGGATCAATTTATCCCACTTAACTCTTGCCCTCTTCTCCTCCTAGATAAATTCCTTCAACTCTTTATTAATTATTTTTTAAAACTTCTCTGGCTGTTAAAAATATGCCTGACTTGTATATAAAAAAAGAAATTATGTACTTACCATAATGTTTCATCTGTGTTGTCCATTTTCATTCTTTCTCAACTGGTGGGTTCGGATCCAAGCCCTCAGATCCGACTCTGCCACTGCAAAAGCTCATGGCAACTTTGAACACTCAAGCTTCTCCCTTACCCAGAATGTACCAACCCCCATTACCTCAGATCTTGTTTGCAGACTATAGCAGAAAGAATTACTCTTATGTAAAAAAACATTAAGGAATATATAGCAGAAAGAGTAAACAAAGCTATATCCGGAGCTCTACAATGTGAAGAGTAGACACAAAAACTCACTCTACCCCCTCTCTCTCTCTCTCTCTTCCAGAAAAATTAAGGTGGAGGGTCGGTGTGCAGGGAGTTAGGAAGAATGAAAATGGACAACAAAGGTGGAATGTTACGGTAAGTACATAACTTCTTTATCTGATGTTTTTCATTCTGTCATCAACTGATGGGACAGAGTCCCCACCTGCCTAAATCTCACAGTGGCCTCAAGGAAGGATATTCCTAAATGATGCCCTACCCCTGGAAACTAAGCCCAGTTTGTAATGAGAGATGGTGTGAGATGAAGCCCACGTTGCTGCTGCACATATGTCATCCATGAAGGCTCCTGAGTGAAAGGCTGAGGTGTCGAGTGAGCACATAGTTGTTTAGGTAAAGGCAAGTTCAACTTGTAAATAAAGGAAATGCAGTTAGAAAGCCATTTGGCTAGGGTAACCCTAGACACAGGCTTGCCCAATTTCCCCTCAGCAAACAAAACGAATAACTGATCTGAAGTTCTGAGGTCCTTTGTTCTGTGTAAGTATAAACACAGTTGCCTATGAACATCAAGTAAATGTAACAAATATTCACCTTTGTATAACTTGGGAAGAAAAAGTACAGTTTTGTACCTACCATAAATGTAGATGTCCGATAGACATGCAACTGCAGTCATAACATGTGGGTTGTCCTGCCTCAGGCAGCCCTCGGTCGGCCGGATTCCAAAGTCTGGGTCCGACGTCGGCTGATGTCGCATTTCTCTCTGACGTCAGAGCGGCTGGAGTACATAAGCATCAGCCGACGCCATTTTCTTCCGTGTTTCTTGTCCCAGATGCCAGGTGCCCTCCAAGGAAGGCTGTAATCAAATTGGAAGACAAAAACAGGATTCCAAACAAATAAATGAGCAATAAAACAAATACACCATAACAGATATCCCCAGCTAAGAGAAACAGGGATAGGAGTGGACCCTAGGCATAGAGGGGTATGGAGGGTGGGAAAATCCGACTGCAGTTGCATGTCTATCGGACATCTACATTTATGGTAGGTACAAAACTGTACTATGTCCTTCAAGAATGCAACTGCAGTCATAACATGTGGGTAGAATACCATAGCTTAGCTGGGGAGGAGGAATGCTCTAGGAAAAGATGGTGTGGCAATCAAACCCTGCAGGACTGCCAAGCAAAGCCTGCTCTGGATCTGGAGTATAGAGGGAGATTGTAGTGTTTGGAGAATGTATGCACGGAGCTCCATGTAGCAGCTTCTAGAATGTTCTTAGTAGGCACCCCTCTTAAGAATGCTGTAGAGGTGGCTGTAGCTCTGGTGGAATGTGGTCTGACATTGGCTGGAACAGTCTTTCCATGAAAGGAATAACAGAATCTGATGCAATGTCCAATCCATTTTGAAATAGTCTGTTTTGAAATTGCTTTTCCTTGGACTGCAGGGGCGTAAGCTACAAAAAGTTGTTCAGACTTCCTACTGGCCTTGGTTCTGTCCAGGTAGTAACGAAGTTGTCTGTGAATGTCCAAGGTATGCAACAGTCTTTCCCCCTTGTTCTCAGGATTGGGGAAGAAAGCAGGCAGATGAATGGCTTGATTTAAAGAAACCCTAGATACCACCTTTGGCATAAAAGTAGGGTTGGTCCTTAATGAAACCCTGTCTCTGTGAAAAATAATAAAGGGTGGTATTGCCATTAGGGCCTGTAGCTCCGAAACCCTTCTTGCTGATGTAATTGCCGACAGGAAAGCTGTCTTCCATGAGAGAAATTGCAAGTCAACTGAAGCTGCTGGCTCAAATGGAGGTAGAGTCAGTTTTTCTAGGACAAAATTGAGGTCCCAGGCTGGCACTGGGGCCTTTCTTGATGGCTTAATGTTCTTGATTCCCCTGAGGAATTGACTTAGTAAAAGGGTGTGAAAAAACAGGAGGATCAGTGTTGTATCTAGCTGAAATAGCAGATGCATGTATCTTTATGGAAGAATATGAGAGGCCATTCTTTAACATATCTGCCAAATATTCCATGATGAGTGGGATGCTCAACAATGATGCATCATGTCCCTTGCTAGTATTCCAATTGCTGAATCTTTTCCACTTTGCTAAGTAAACCTTTCTGGTGGATGGTCTTCGAGCCTCTGTTAGTATCCGCTGAACTTCCTTGGAGAGAGATAGGCTGAAGTTATTTATGGGATCTCCCAGGCTGTTAGCTGCAGTGTCTGAAGATTTGGATGCATGTTTCGAAGTTGTGCTGAGTCAGAAGTAGAGGCCATTGGGGAATGGCCCACCTCCTGGTGTGACATATGCTCCATAGTAGTGGGTACCAGTGTTGTCTTGGCCAGTCCGGAGCTATTATGATTCCCTTGGGTCTCTCTGCTTTGATCTTTAGTAATACTGAGGTCATCAGTGGCAGAGGTGGGAATGCATAGATTGTTAGGGAGTTCCAGTTGAATGAGAGGGCATCTATTTTCCAAGCTTTTGGATGGTATGTCCTTGTGCAGAATTTTGGTAGAAGATGGTTGAGATGAGAGGCAAATAGGTCCACTTCTGGCTTGCCCCATGTAGAAGTGAGTTGTCTGAAGGCCTTCGGATGTAACCTCCACTCGTGTGGATCTGTGAAATTCCTGCTTAGGCTGTCTGCCAACACATTGTCTTTTCCTGGAACAAACTGGGACTGGATTGTAACTGGATGTTTAGGCTCAGCGATTTCTCCCAAAGCTGCATCGTCAGTCTGCAAAGAGGGTAAGAGTGGGTGCCCCCTTGCTTGTTTATGTACCACATCACAGTGGTGTTGTCTGTCCATATCATTAAATGGCCTTGCTGGAGTTGGTGTTGAAAGGCCTCGATGGCATGCATTACTGCCAGCATTTCCTTTTGGTTTATATGCAGATGTGTTTCCTTTGGAGACCATTGTCCTTGTATACACCTGCCTTCCATGTGCGCCCTCCCATCCAAGGTCTGAGGCATCTGTAGTCATGGTCTGTGTTATCTGTGGTTTTTTGAATGACATACCTGTGTTTGCCTGGCTCACCGAGGCCCACCATAGGAATTCCTTTTGTAGGCATGGAATTAGTGGTATGATTGTCTCCAAGTTGTTGCTGTGTTGAGACCAAATGCTTTTTAGGTACCACTGAAGCTTTCTCATGTGTAGTCTTGCGAATGGAACCAGGAGAATGCAGGATGCCATGTAACCCAGGGCCTGTAGGAATCTCCTTGCAGTCATCTGGGTGAGTTTTGCTAGACCTTTGAAATAATGAGTTAACTTCTCTTGCTTGTCTTCTGTCAGGTAAGCCATCTGAGAGGCTGTGTCTAGTTTGGCTCCTAAGAAGATTATTTGCTGGGATGGCTGCAGTCTTGACTTTTGGAAGTTGACTGTGTATCCCAGAGCTTGAAGTAATCGTATGACATAATCCAGGTTTTTGTCAACATCAATTTGTCGTCCGCTTGTATGAGGCAGTCGTCCAGGTGCGGGTAAATTTGTATACCCTGGAGCCTGCAATGAGCAATTACTGAAGCCAGGCATTTTGTAAATACTCTGGGCAGTAGATAAGCCAAATGGCAATGCTGAGAATTGATAATGCTCTGGCCCTGCAAGAAATCTGAGGTATCTTCTGCAGCTGTGTCTGATAGGGACATGCAGGTATGCCTCCTTGAGGTCCAGAGTAATCAGCCACGACCCCTTGCCCAGCATGGGAAGGAGTTGCTGTAGAGTCAGCATTTTGAACTTTGGTACTATGAGAAAGGTGTTTAATGCGGACAAGTCCAGTATTGGTCTCCAGTGAGATTCTTTTCTTGGAACAAGGAACAGTCTTGAGTAAAACCCCTGGTCTTGTTCTAGTTGTGGAACTCTTTCTATTGCTTTCATCCGAATCAACAGAGTGATTTGCTTGATAGCCTCTGCCCTCTGATTTTGTGGCAGGTTTGGCATGCCTTGTTTTCTTGGTAGGGTATGAAAATGAAACCTGTACCCTCGGTCTATAATGTCCAAAATCCATTTGTCCTTTGTCAGTTTGTGCCAGTTCTCTGCAAACAGAGATAATTTCCCGCCCAAGGGAGCTTCCAGTTGTTCCCTGGTAGGCGGTAATAGAGGAAAGTCATTGAGATTGTGGTTGTGGGGCAGGTGAAACCCCTGCGTCACTTCTTTGGTTTCCTGGCTGCCATTGTCGTCCCCTGTAAGGGCCTCTGTATTGGCCTCTTCCTCAGCCACGTCTGTTCTTACCCCTTTGAAACTTTTCTGGATTAGGAAAGGACCAGTTTTTTGAAGGCCAATTCCTACTGAATCTGGGGGGGTTGAACCTGGAGGAAATCTTTCACAGTCTGGACTGATTTTGCTTTTTCTTCGATGGTCTTTAACACATCCTTAGCATTTGCACCAACAAGCTTGTTCTTTTCAAAAGGTGCATCCAGAAGTTTTGCTTTTACATGATCTGGTAGAGGTTGATCTTTTAACCAAGCATGTCTACGAATGACTGCCCCTGTCATAGCTGCCCTACATGAAGCTTCCAGTGCATCATATCCACACTGCAGGAAGTGATTGCTTACTTGCTGAGTGTTATGTACAGCTTCCTGCAAAGTCTTCCTGTCTAACGGCTCAGGAGTGGCTAATGTTTTTTGTAAATCTTCTAACAGATTATCCTGGTATTGTAACATATGGAAAAGGCAATTTAAAGCTCTCATAGATAAGGTAGTGGATGTGTAAACCTTTTTGCCCATCTCTCTAATGACCTAGCTTCCCTGTTGGAGGGCAAAGGATTCTTTGAGGTGGAGGCTGAAACTCCTTTAGGCCCCTGTGAAATAGTTTCCAAATCAGCAGTGTGGGCTCTGAATAAATGGGAATGAGTTTCTGGGACCCTGTAATACCTGTCTGGCTTGGCAGGAGCAGGAGGAAGAGAATCAGGGGTAGCACTAGAGTCAGAATACAAATCATCCAGAACATCAAGTACCAGGAGGAATAGCTAAGGGCCTGTGCTGAGGCTTCTTAAGGAAAGTCCTAAGGCGTTTCCTAGAATCAGAATATTCCTGACCTTGCCACTTGAAATGTTCCCTCATGGTGTGCAGAACTTCCCCAAAAGAAATATCCTCAGGAGGGGAGGCCAAGGGGATGGAATCTTCTGCATCCGAGTCCTCATAGGTCTGGAAGAGCTCTCCCTGGCTATCAGAGTGGACAGAGCCCTCAGAATCTTCATCTGAATGTGTAGGGTCAGAGGGTTCAACCCGGGGCCTTTTATCAGGAGGAGGCTGGGATCCTCTCTCAGGATGGGCCTGTGAACCTCTAATCATGGAAATCAAATCAGCAGCCATGGACATAATTTGTGTCTCTGGAGTCGGCTGAGGTAAGGATTTAGAAGTAATATGCTTTGTTTTGCTGGCTGCCTTAGCCCTAGTGTAGGCCTTAATAGACATGGCCATAGGGGGCCTGGCAGCTCCACGTGCAAGAGTGACCTTGTCTACAGCAATGGTCTCGGGCATTTCCTCGGTTTCGGTATCCGGAGGAAAATCTATAACTGGCGTCGGAGTAATGTCTGGAATTGGAGTCGTCGGTACTGTGGTGTCTTCGGTTCTGAGTGGTGGAGAGACCGTCTCAGAGAGAACCGGAGCACTCGCGATAGGTTTTGGCGTGGAGTCGGAGGTAGACGCGGGCCGAGGATGTCAGTCCCGGTCTTTTTGCTTTTTGGGCGTTTGCGATGTCGGAAGATCCGATGGCATGGTGTAAGCAAAATTATCGCCGAAAAAATCTTCAGCGCACTCCGCCCGGCGCCTGAGAGTGTGCTTGTTGAAGCGAGCACAGGCTACACAGGCCGAGACGTCGTGGTCTGGGCCCAGGCAAGGGAGACAGTAAGAGTGGAAATCCTTATGAGGTATTTGTTTACCACAAGAAAGACAATTGTTAACTTTTTCAGTAATTTCTGACATCGGCTGAGGCAAGAAAAGGTCCCCAATGGGGTACTTAGCTTTTTTGATGACTTCGGTATCGTAGAATACAGGAGCTGACCGACCGGCACTTGCGAACTGCTTCTGCTTCGGGCACCGCGGCAAGAAAGACTGAAGAAAATGGCGTCGGCTGATGCTTATGTACTCCAGCCGCTCTGACGTCGGAGAGAAATGCGACATCAGCCGACGTCGGACCCAGACTTTGGAATCCGGCCGACCGAGGGCTGCCTGAGGCAGGACAACCCACATGTTATGACTGCAGTTGCATTCTTGAAGGACATCTGGCAGATTAATGGATTGGTTAATGATGGACTCTCACACTACTTTGGGCAAAAAGGATGAATTAGTTCATAACATAAGTCTATACTTATGAAAAACTAGATGTGGAGGATTCACAGATAAGGCCTGAATCTCTGAAATTCATCTGACAGAAGTAACGGCCACCAAAAACAAAGTTTTACAAAGAAGAAATTTGAAACTGCAATCTTGTGCAGGTTCAAAGAGAGGAAGGACTACAGCTTGCAGTATCACATTTAAGTCCCATGGAGGAATAAGATCTTTAAAGCGGGTCTTACCAGAAGTGTGCCTTGTAGAAAGGTTTTACAAAGTTTATGGGAAGCAAGAAAAGCTATCAAGACCAATACAGAAATTAGAAATTGCTGCTAATTGAACTTTTACTGTTGAAAAACTGGCTCCTTGATTAAAAAGCAATGTCAGAAACTCCAGGATAATATGAATCAGTGCAGAAAGGTAGTTCACATCATTTTGAAGTGCCCAGTGCACAAATATTTTCAATTTGCTAGCAAAATGATTCCCTGTAGATGGTTTGAGGTAAGATAAAATTTGGCGGATGGAGGGTGAGAGCATAGGTTGCCTGGCTATTACTGGAAATGGAGAAACCAAGCTGTTAGCATGAGACTCAGGAGGTCTGGATGTATCATGTCTGCTGAGCGAGACAGCAGATCTGGAGCTGGGTCCAGGATCCAGGGTTGATGAATCAAATGAGGCCACAGGAAGGGGAACCAAATCTGTCGAGGCCAAAAGGGTGCAATCAGGAAGACTTTGCTCTTTAACCTGGCAGCTCTCTGTAGAAACTCTGGGATCAAAGGAAACAGCAAAGAGGGGGTCTGATGTAGGTGCCAGGGTGGCACTGCTGTCAGACTGCGTAGGAGTGGGTAACAGTGCTGGTGTGGCTAGTCTGGTGCAATAAGGATTGTCCTTGGCCTGTCCTGTTTGATCTTGAGGAGTACTTTTGGAAGTAGGGGCAGAGGGGGAAGGGCATAGATTGAGAGGTTTTCCCATGTGAAGGATAGGGCATCCACTTTCCAAGCTTGGCTGTAGGGAATTCTGGTGAAAAATTTGTTTAGTTGATGGTTTTGGGGGGGACGCAAAGAGGTCCACTTCTGGTGTCCCCCACCTGTGTATTAGAAGTTTGAATGAGTTTGGTTCCAGTTTCCACTCGTGTGGGTCCATTAAATTTCTGCTTAAGTCGTCCGCCAGTGAATTTTGCTTGTCTGGCAGGAATTGAGCTTGCAGGTGCACTTGCTTGCTTAAGGCTGTGTTCCACAGAGCCATGGCTAACCTGCAGACTGGGTAGGAGTGAGTTCTCCCCTGCTTGTTTATGTACCACACAGCTGTGGTGTTGTCTGTCTTTATCAGGATTTGTCTGGCAGGATAAGGTATTTGAAGGCTGTCAGTGCATTCTTTACAGCTAACATTTCTTTTTGATTGATATGCAGGTGAATTTGTCCTGGGCTCCATTTGCCTTGAATGCATTTGCCTGCCATGTGAGCCCCCCCATGCACAGTCTGATGCATCTGTTGTCGGAGTTTGGACGGCGGGGAGTTGTGAGAAAGGGAGTCCCTTATTGTGGTTGCAAGCCTCTGCCCACCAAAGGAACTCTGTCATTAGGCAAGGAATGATAATAATCACTGTTTCCAGGTCCTGGGAATGTTGACACCAAAGACCTTTTAAGTACTACTGAAGTTTCCTCATATGCAGTCTTGCATATGGAATCAGTAGAATACATGAGACTATGAACCCTAGGACTTGCAGTATTTTTCTTGCAGAAAGCTTGGTATGGGTGGTCAGTAGTTTGAAATAAGTTGTCAAATAAAACTGCTTTTCTGGAGTGAGGAATGCTCTCTGGGAAGTTGTGTTCAAGCTTGCTCCCAGGAATACAATCTTTTGGCTGGTTACCAGATGTGATTTCTTTTCGTTGATGGTATACCCCATAGAAGTTAGGAATCTCTTTACAAACATCAGGTGCTGAAGTAGCAATTCCTGACTGAATCATGCAATCGTCCAAGTATGGGTAAATTTGAATATTTCTCTGCTTGCAGTAAGCAATGGCTGGAGCCAGGCACTTTGTGAATACCCTGGGCGCAGTAGATAAGCCAAAGGGAAGTGCAGAGAACTGATAGTGCATACAGCCTGCCCTGAAACGTAGATATTTCCTGCAAGATTACCTTATGGGGATGTGCAGATAAGCTTTTTAAGTCTAGGGTGACTAGCCAGGAGTCCTTGGCTAGCATATGAAGGAGCTACTGGAGTGTAAGCATTTTGAATTTTGGTAACACCAGGAAGGTGTTTAGAGTTGACAGATACAGAATAGGGCACCAAGAATTCTCTTTCCTGGGCACCAGGAACAGCCTGGAGTAGAAAGCCTGTCCCCTTTGCTCTGTTGGCACAGGTTGAATAGTCCTGATACTGAGAAGAGAAAGTACTTGCTTTTGGGCCTCTGTCCACTGGTTTGGAGGAAGGTCTGGCAATCTGCTTGGGGTTGGCAGAGAGTGGAAATAGAATCTGTATCCCTGGGATACAATGTTTAAGACCCATCGGTCCTGGGTAATACACTCCCAGTTTTTTGCATGCAGGGCGAGTTTTTCTCCTAGAGGTGTAAGTACTTGGGCATGGCTGGGAAGGATTAAGGACAAGTCATTGTGAACTTTTTCCATAGGGGGGTGGCTTACCACTCCCAGTTTCTGAGGAGTGACTGTAGTCTTTGTGGACTGTTGTCCCTGGATTTGGGCTGAGGTTGTCTGGAAGGGACTGGAAAGGACCAGTTTTTTGAAGGCCAATGCCTACTGAATCTAGGTGGCTGTACCTGTAAGAAATCTGTAACAGTTTGCATGGATTTAGCTTTTTCCTCCATCTTTTAAAGAACTTCTTCTGCTTTAGAGCCAAACAAACATTCTTGGTTTAATGAAGCATCTAGTAATTTTGCCTTGACATGTTCTGGCAAGATTTGTTCCTTCAGCCAAGCATGCCTTCTCAGAACAGACCCAGTGACAGCAGCCCTGCAAGATGCTTCTAAGGTATCAAAAACCACACTGCAAAGTATGTTTACCAACTTGGTTTGCAGAATGCATTAAGTCTTGTAAATCTTATCAGGAATCAACAACATTTTTTGTTTAATTAGATCAATAATATGCTGCTGGTACTTCAACACGTGAAATTGGCAATTTAAAGCCCTGAAGGCAAGAGTTGCAGAGGTATATACCTTCTTACCCCATCTGTCAAGAGCCCTATAATCCCTGTCTGAAGGGGTAGGGTTTTTGGCTGTAGAAGCTTTAATACCTTTAGGTCCCTGGGAAATGGTCTCTAGATCCGCAGTGGGATTTTTAAAGAGAAATTTGTGACAGTCAGGTACACTGACTAGTATCTGTCAGGCTTTCTAGGAGCAGGTGGTAAAGTATCAGGGGTAAGGCTGGATTCCATGAAGACATCATCTACAATATCCAGGACAGGGGGAATAGCTAGAGGCCTATGCTGAGGCAAGTCTAAAAATTCCGTGTCTCTTTTTTGACTGTAGGTAGTCCTGGCATTCCCAGCGGAAATGCTCTCTTAGGGTATGCAAGGTTTCACTGAAAGAAAGGTTCTGGGGGGGGCTGAGGAAATTGAATCCTCTGCATCTGAGTCCTCATAGGTAGATAAGGGTATGTCCTAGTAATCACAGGGGTCAGAGTAATCAGACTCATGGTCTGAAGAATCAGAAGGAAAATCAATTCTTTGTCTTTTAGAGGAGGAATGCTGGCTTCCCCTAATTAAAGTAACAAGGTCATCAGCCATTCTAAGCATTTGCTTCTGTGGCATGGGAGCTTGAGAATGTGCTTTGGTCGTCTGTTTCCTAGGCATATTGCGAACTCTGGGCCTGAGAAATTCAGTAGATTTAGTCATTAATGAAGTAGTCAGTTTGATACGAACATCGTAAGGTCTGAATACACCCTCAGAAGCCAGTGCCTGCACAGCGGCTCCAGATCCATCCAAGGTAGAGACATCCACAGGTTCCATAGTCGAAGAAGCATCTCATGGCATACCAGACTCCAAATGGGTCTCAGTAGAGGCCTGCGAATGTGTACAAGTGGGTAACAGGGGCTTCGAAAGTGCCTCACTGAGTACCGGTGGACTGGCGACTAGCTTAATGGAAGCATCGCTGGCAGTTTTGGACCTATGCGGTCTGTCTCTGTCTTTATCTTTGCATTTTTTCGGAAGATTGGTAGTCGGATGGCTTACTGAAGCTATTTCGGAATACGGAGAACGAGAGCAAAAGAATTTAGAGACAAAAATAGCCCGACGACGAATAGTTCGGGCGTTGAACAAGGCACAAAACCGACAGCGAGGGACATCATGGTCTGGGCCTAAACAGGTGATGCAGTAAGAATGAAAATCTCTGTGAGGTATTTGCTTTCCACAGGCAAGACAATTGTTAACTTTTTCTGATATCGGTTAGAGCAAGAAAAAGGGATCCCCAACAGGGTACTTGGCTTTAGAAGACTTCAGGTTTGAAACTCGAAAAACGAAAATTTCAGGTAGCTGCCGACCGTCACTTGCGAACTGCTTCTGCTTCGGGCTCCCACATGGCAAGAAAAGCTGATGTAATGGCATCGGCTGCATGTTTTATACCCCTGACGACCTGACATCATGGATGAGGTGACAGCATCCGACGCAGAAATCCCAAGACTCTGGTATTCGGGCCGACTGATGGCTACCTGCAGGCAGATAACCCAAGTGTGATGACTGCAACAGTGAAACACGAAGAACATCTGTAGTTATAAACATTATGCATCACTTATAAACCATCCAATCATTGTCAGTTAAGCATTATATAGCTCATTCAAATCCTTGCTCTTAAACCTTGTTCCTGCTCTGCATATATTGTTCCCACAATTCCCATTTTTTCCTATGCAGTTTGCTCCTTCCCTTTTCTAAAGATCCCCATTCCAGTTGTTTTATTTCAGTCACTATATTCATTACTTCTGGTAAGGTTGGTCTAGACTTTAATTTCCATTTTCTAGCAATTGCTTTTTTGGTAGCCACCATAATTAGACTCAGGAAGGCTTTACTATATCTAGGCAATTCCGATTCGGTAGCATAACTCAAAAAAATCATCTCCCCAGTCAATCCAATCTGCTCACCCAGGACCTCCGAAAAAGCATTCTGCAGGGAACCTCAAAAGTCTAGCAGCTCATCACACTTCCAAAACATATGTTCCCAGTTAACTCTTTCTTGCCCATCACACCTCCAACATTTGCTATCCACCTGAGGAAAAATTCTTTGGAGTCTACTTAGCATATAAAAATATCTATGTAAACACTTCTAGGCAAAGATCCTAAATCTTCTAGACTTGTTGCATATTTGGGAGACATACATATATCCTCCCATTGTCTCTGTGAATTGTTTATCCATCCTCTCTTCCTAATTCTTTCTAAGCTCCTCCAATTGATTCTCACAATTATCAAACAATATTTTATACGCTTTACAAATTATTACTTTTTTAATGGCAGCTTCTGTTCTAGATTCTATTAAAAACTCTACCAGTGCTGGTCTTTTATTTAGCAGCCTCCTATTTCTTTCTTTTTACCTATACTATGATATCAATCCTTGATAGGGAATGCAATCTATAACCTGCAGTCCAAAAAAAATTCTTGACCTCTTCCCATTCTATTACCTTTCTCTTTCAATTTATTTGCTCCCAATACCTTGGTTCCTTTGCCAGTTTTCACCAATAAATTCCAGCCCTCTCTTGCCTATTATCTGTATCCCTAACCATAGTCAACCCTATCGACAAAATCTCTTTTCTCCATTCTAGTGCTGGTTTGGTTCTTAGAATACTCCCTACTATTTTATGAATATAAAAATAAGTTATGTTCTTACTATAACGTTCCATCTGGGTTGTCTATCTTCATTCATTCATGACAGTTGTGTCTTTGTTTCATCCTCGGAACCATCTCAACCGTTGTAACAAGCTTGCTCCAGCCAGAAACTCTTGAGCTAAGGCTACCCATAGTGCCTCTCTTCCCTTGCCTTCAGATTGAGTTTGCCTGCAGAAATAAAGAGGAGGAAACTTTGTCTGAGCAACTGCCCTACTACAGAACCAGGACTAGTTCTGAACCTCCACGAGTCTTTGGAGGGGGTAGGAGGATGGGATGTCAAGAATGAAGATCGACAACACAGATGGAACGTTATGATAAGAACATAACTTTTTTATCTGATGATGTAAATTTCATTCATTCATGAATGACAGTTGGGACAGAGTCCCTAGCTACTTCATGTCCTGGGAGGCCCTATGGAAGGATATTCCTGAGCACCATAGAGCCAAAGGATGCTCTTCCCCTGGAGACCATATCAATTTGCAAGGAGTGATAAAGGTATGAGGGGTAGCCCAAGTAGCTGCTGCACAAATGTCATCCAAGAGGCTCTAGAATGAAAGGCCACTGAAGTGGAAACTGATCTGGTAGAATGAGCCTTGACTTAGTTGACAGGTTCCTTTTATTTTGATGATAAACAAAGGTAATCTCTCAACCATTTCAACAAGGTGACTTCCTGGTTTGCCTACTCGAGGACCTGAAAAAGACAGGAACAGTTGGTCCAATTTTCTGAATAATTTTGTTCTAAGTAAAAACGTAATTGTCTGTGTACATCCAACAAAAGCAAACAATATTTTCCTTTGTTTAAAAAATTTGGGAAGAAAATTGGCAGGTCAATGGATTGGTTAATATTTGAGTCTGAAACAACTATGGGTAGAAAGGAGGGGTTAGTTCTAAGGGATACTCTCTCTTTATGAAAAGTGATGTATGGGCACTTTACACACAAGGCCTGCAATTCTGATATTCTTCTAACTGAAGTGATGGCTACCAGGAATAAGGTCTTCCAAGATAAAAATTTTATGTCACAGGTGCCTGCTGGCTCAAAGGGCTGACAGATCAAAGTTTGTAAGACTAAGGTCAAATTCCAAGGTTCAATGAGCTCTTTAAAAGGTGATTTTAAATACATAACTCCCTTTAGGAAGGTTTTGCAGAGGCGGTGAGATATCAAGGAAAAATCATCAAAGCCCTTATGGAAATTTGAAACAGCCACTAAATGAACTCTGATAGCAGAAGTTGAAGCTCCTGATTGGAGTAAAGTTGACAAATATTCCAACACCTTATTAATCAAGGCTGAAAAAAAGAGTCAAGTCCTTCTCCTTGAGACCAGATCACAAATCAGTTTAATTTACTAAGATAAAGTTTCCTGGTGGATGGTTTATGGGAAGTCAGAAATATCTTTTGTACTGGGGAAGACAGATTATTCTGCCTGGCAATTATCGGAAGTGGAAATACCAAGCGGTCACCTTGAGAGTTGATAGGCTGGGATGGACCAGCTCCTGTGGATGAGACAGGAGTCCCAGAGTTGGATCCAGAGTCCACGGACAGTGAACTAGGTGAGACAAAAGAAAGGGGAACCAAACTTAATGGGGCCAATAGGGTGCAATGAGGATTATTTTGCTTCTCAACCATTGTGTATTCTTCAAAAACTGGGGTATTAGGGGAATGGGAGGAAAAATATAAAGCAGTCCCAGGGGCAAATCGTATAGAAAAGCATCTCTTGGGGACTCCTCCAGAGGAGGGAATTAGGGCGAAGTAGCTGCTGCATTTGTGGTTTGTGGGAGATGCAAACAGACTGCAGCAAGGCTGACCCCAATGACGAAAGATCTCTGCCGCTACTATGGGACCGAAAGACCACTCATAAGGCAGGAAGATGCATCTGCTCAGTTTGTATGCAATCATGTTGGAATTTCTGGGAATGTGCATTGCTATCAGAAAGTGGTTGAAGCCGATCACCCATAGCCATACTCTCAGGGCATCCTGACATAATGGATAGGATCTAGTTCCTCCCTGTTTGTTGATGTACCAGACGACTGACATGTTGTGTGATTGGATAGCAATTGTCCCCGATGGAAGGGCAGATTGGAATGCTTGCAATGCCAAAAGCACCGCCCTCAGTTCTAGGACATTGATATGCAAATTGGTCTTTAAGTGGGACCAAGTGCCTTGGACCGTCTTTCCCTGAAAATGCCCCCCACCCCCACCCCATCAGGGATGCATCCATGGTAACTACGGCCTTGGGATGAGGGGATGAAAAAAGGCAACTCCATAAACTTCATCCACCAATACAGATCCTGCTTGCATTGATTTGTTATGCGTATTGGATAAGACTTAGGGTGTACTAACAGAGACCACTGTGACACTAGAAGCCAATGAAGGAGCCTCATGTGGAATCTTGCCAGGGGAACTAGGGTGATTGTCGCTGCCACTGACCCTAGCAGTTGTAAGACTAAGTGAGCTGGGACTATGTCTTGAGAGAGAGTATCGCTTAGAGTTCTGACCTTAACCTTTGTAATCTGTGAAAAGGTAGACCAACCACACAGGATCTCATGTTGAATGCCGCTCCGATTAATTCTAAGCTTTGAGTGTGTGCCAATTCTGACTTTACTTTGTTTACTGAAATGCTTAAGAACCCTGCCAGTTCTAGAATGTAGTACAAGGCATGACTCAATAGATGCCTGGTTGGGACAGTAAGGAGCCAATTGTCTAAATATATGAAACAGCCGGAATCCTTGCAGCCTCAGATGAGCTGTTACCATTGCCATGTATTTGGTGAACACCTTGGGGGCTGTGGTAAGGGCAAAGGGGAGTGCGCAAAATTGGTAATGAATTGCTCCCAGCTGGAAGCAGAGATATCTTCTGGAGGACTTGTCCATTTTTATGTGGTAATACGCATCCTGAAGATCTATAGAACACATCCAATCATCTTTCTCCAGAAAAGGAAGGATAGACTGAACCGTGACCATCCAGAATTTTGTCTGTCTGACAAACTTGTTCAAGACAGGTCTAGAATCAGCCTCCAGTCCCCTGTCTTTTTTGGCACTAAAAAGAATCTTGAGTAAAATCAGGATCCTACTTGGTCTGGTGGGACTGTTTGGATGACACTTTTTTTGAGCAGCTTTTGAATTTTTTGAGCTGCTGCTTCCTTCTGTCTGGATGGAACATCAGGTATTCACCTTTGCGGCCTTGGATAAAGATCGAAGTGAATATGGTAGCCTCTGGTAATTATTGTCTGCACCCAAGAACCTGATGTCATTGAATGCCATGCTAAGTGTTGCAGAGAGAACCTTCCCCTGACTGCCTCCAGAGGTAAGCAATCAGGCCGCTCCTCAGGAGCGCTGATAGGATTGCCCAGAGAAAGAATCTCTGGAGCCCTGGTACGTGGGACCCCTCTGCCATGGGAGGGGCTTCTTCCTGATAAGTTCTCCCCTCTGCCCTGAGGAGAAAACTTGTCACCTGTGTCCCGAAAAGGCCCTTGGGACTACCTGAACCACATCTTTCCACTCCTCTGATTCCTGGAATAGGGTCATTGAGGAGTGGAAAAATGTACGCCCACAGCAGAAAGGGTCTTTCTGTCCTTTTCACACTTGGCTAATGTGTCTTTAACTTTTGGGCCAAACAGCGAGGAAGCATCAGCAGGAGTATTGATGAAGGAAGACTTGAAGGGGTCTGCAAAGTCACACAAGAGCATCCAGGTGTGACATCTCATGACAACACCTGCACCCGCTGCTCTGGCTGCCCCTTCGGTTGTATGTGCAATCAACAACCTGGAGGAGTTAGAGATGGATTCTAGGGTCGCAAGCTGGGATGCAACCTTATCACGTACCTCGTCAGACACTGCTCCTGCTAGGGTTCCTGAGAGTTCAATGATCAGGTCCCTTTGAAGACTGGTAAAATGTGCCAAATAATTCAACAACCATATGGCAAAAGTCGCTGAAGCATAAAACCCGCTTCCCTAATCTGGCCAACATAAAAGACTCCCGGTTTAGAAGACAAACAGTAGGACTCTCCTCTGCGAGTTCCTTCTTTGTGGCCACCTCCACCACAATAGTAGATACTGCTAAACCCTTGGACCAGTGGGGTTGATCCTCTGGGGGAGAGTATTTTGTCAGATCTCCGGGGAATTGGCTCAATGGTGTCAGGGGCCTTCCAAGCACACTGCACAATAAGCTTGACTAACTCAACTGCAGGCAGGGTCATCCAGGAAGTAGAAGGTCAAGCACAGAAAGCGTGTAAGAAGACAGACTCCTCAGAGGAAGGGTTGATGAGCTTCCAGTCACAGTCTGTATCCTCGTTGAGAGATTCTTCTGGAGAATCAACTTGCTTCCTCTTGCATGATCTCTTATGGGGTGGCTCATCAGGCGTGAGGTCTGAAGAGGACTCCGAAGAGAAGATACCCTGCGGTAGGGTGTCTTGCTGCTCCCATGCCTGTCCCAAAGTAGTAGTGTGAGACAGCTGCGAACCAGAGGACACATGATGTGACATTCTGATGTAGAGGGTGCCATCTGTGAGCCTGCCGAGGTGAGCGCTCTCTCCATAATCTGAAAGATAGCCCCACCTGAAGAGGGATGGGAGCCCAGAACCGAGCCAAAGAAGGAGCCGCAAGAGGACTCAGAACAGTCAGAGAAACTGGAACCGTAGACGGTGCCATACTAGGGATTCTGGAGCCAGCAGCAAAGTCATGGTCTTGTAGGTAGGTCAGTTCCAACTGAGCCAAGATCCACAGAGTGGGTTGCGGAACCAAGGTGAGATCCACCATCAATACTGAAGAAGTTGGCACTGGGAGAGGTGTCAGCATCGAGGACTCCAAATCCTGCAGGGAGGTTGAAGGAGGAAGATAAGTTGGAGTCCGTGGAGAAAAAAACTCAGCTCTGGGTTGGAGGGATGTCCTACATGGGGATGGAATACCTCTGGCTGCCAAGAGCTAATCCACCAATCTAACTACACCAAGCTCAGAAAGGCTCCTAGTGGAATGAATAGACATGCCCGAGGGATATTCTGGACGATCAATAAAGGGACTTTAGCTGCTGCCCAACAAAGGTATCAATAGACGGAGAATACTGAATCCTGGCTAGGGATTTGACCTTCGGCACCGTGGTAGGTTGACCAAAAGCTTGTGTTTGGAGGGAAGTGACCAGGGCAAACTATTACTGATGCTGAGAGGGTCTGAGGTACTGTGGAAGGGGTCGGTAATGCGGTGACTTTAGTCAGTTCCATGAGAATAAATGGCACCGTGGAATGGGTAGTAAACTCCAGTGCCAAGACTGTTATCAGTGCTGATTTCAACTGTTTAAATTTCAGTTCCGTGGAAACCTGGTCTTTTGATGATTTTGGTTCCTGAGAATGAGAAAACGCTGGAACTGAGTGGCTCCTCTTTTTCGCTTAGGAGGATTTGACACCTCTGCCTCAGACAAAGCCTCTGAAAAGGGAGGTTTTAACAACCCCTTTAAGATCAACTTGTTTCAATGCTCTGCAAGGGTCCAGGCACTAAAACCCTTACAGAGCTTGCACGGAGGATGAAGTTCTAAGTGTGGCACTCCTAAATAATAAACGCAAGAAAGCTGCCCATCAGAGTTGTCCATCTTCCTGCCACATTTGTCACATTGTTTAAATCCAGTTGTACCTTTTTTATCAGTCATTGTTAGGTAAATCACAAACTGAACTGCCATTCATGCGATCTCACACACACACACACACACTCACACACACACACACACACACAAAAAACAACAGTGAAAAACAAAGCAAGTGAAAGATTTTTTTTTTTTTAAGTGTACCAACAATGGTAGAACAATAAATACCCAGAAGGGTAAATGAGAAAAAAGAAGAAAGAATGCCAACAGTGGTATTTAAGAGTTACCACAGGTAAGAGGGACCTATACCAACAATGGTAAAGAAGAAATACCAAGTAGGTAAAACAGCACTCACACTTTAATTTGGTAATATAGAATAAAGCGACTAGAAAATATTAAAGAGGGGAGCTGTAAAAGAGAAAAATATTGAGAAATATATAGAAAAATAAAGCACTTGGATTGACAGCATAGCCTGGCGCGTCTTGAAACTCTACGTGACAAATGAGATCTGAAGGGAAGAAAGGCACTATGGGTAGCCTCAGCTCGAGAGTTTCTAACTGGTGCGAGATTGTTATAACGGCCGAGTCAGTTCCAAGGATGGAACTGAGAACCAAATGTCATGAATGAATGAAGACTGACAACATCAGATTAGTCTATATGATTTTGGTTGTTCTCAAGAGTCTGCATCCAAAATCCCAATCTCTCCTTATTTCTTGAGCTTCCTACCTGTGTCAGCATCATTCCTTTCCACTATGAATTATAGTTTTCTGCTTGTGATCTGTATAAGAGCCTTAACTGTGTTGCTCTAAAATACCCCCTCAAATTAGGTAATCCTAGTCCACCTTGTTCTATTGGTAGAATCAGCTTATCCCATTTGACCCTTGATGTCTTCCCTTCCCAGATAAAATCCTTCAACTCTTATTTAATTGCTATACACAACTTCTCCTCCGGTTGATAAAAGCATGCCTGACCTGTGTCCGCAGTGTTCCACAACACTGTAATGTCTCTTTCTGGTTTTGCAATGTATAAAATAATATCATCTGCAAATAGAGTCAGCGTTTCCTAACTAGCATACCAATTATATCCTTGAATTTCTGAGTCTCTTATTTTCTGTGCCAATGGTTCTAAATATAATGCAAACAACAAAGGGGAAAGCAGACAACCCTGCCTGGTTCCTCTACTCAAGCAGAAATTATCGAAGAGGACCCCACCCACTTTAATTCGTGCCTCTGATTCCTCGTATATTCTTCTAATCAACCTTATAATTGTATCAGGGAAAGCAAATGCTTTCATTGCCTTGCTTAGTAAGTTCCAGTCTACTCTGTCAAATGCTTTTTCTGCATAAAGACCCACCAATAAAAGTGGCACTTTCTTACATTCTGCTTCTGTCTGGATCATCAGTGTTCTGTTAATATTGTCAAATGTTTGCCTCCCCTACACAAAAAGTACAGTTGTGTACACTTACCATAAATGTAGATGTTCGAGTGTATTCACTGTTGCAGCCATTACATTTGGGTTATATGCTTGCAGGTAGCCCACAGTCGGCCTGATTAACAAAGTCTTGGGCCCTGCGTTGGTTGCTGTCCTTTCTTCCATGACGTCAGGTCGTCAGGGGTATAAAGCATGCAGCCAACACCAATACATCAGTTTTTCTTGCCCCAGATGTCAGGTGCCCCCCTAATGAGGAGCAAGTAAATATAAAAGTTCAATGATATACTTCCAACAAAAAAGCAAATACACCAAAAAGGCTTTTAAGCATAGTAAAATAAAGTAGAGGTATAGCCAAAAGAAGTTAGGGGGAATGGAGGGAGGGTAACCAGGACTGCAACAGTGAATACACTTGAATATCTACATTTATTATAAGTGTACACAACTGCACCACGTTCTTCGTGTTTCACTGTTGCAGTCATTACATTTGGGTAGATTCTCAAAGCTATGGTTGGAAGGAGTAATGTAGATAACATTAGGACCAGCTATAAGGCCCTGCAAGACTGCAGTGGCAAAGCCAGCTCTGGATTTAGAGAAAATTTGCAAATGATAATGCTTGGCGAAAGTATGTACAGAACTCCAGGTAGCAGCTTCTAGGATGTCCCTGGTAGGGACGCCTCTGAGAAAGGCTGTAGAGGTAGATGCAGCCCTGGTGGAGTGAAGTCTGATCCCCTGGGGGATAGGTTTTCCATGATGCTTATAGCAGAAATGAATGCAATGACCTATCCATTTAGAAATGGTTTGGTTTGAAACAACCTTCTCTCCTCTGTCCCTGCAGCAAATGCTACCAGCAGTTGTTCAGATTTCCTTTGAGGCTTAGTCCTCTCCAAGTAGAATCTGAGTTGTCTGTGCACATCTACGGAATGCAGTATCCATTCCCCTGTGTTCTGTGGACTGGGAAAGAAAGTTGGCAAATGAATGGACTGATTAAGAGCCACACTGGATACCACCTTGGGCATGAAGGATGGATTGGTTCTGAGGGACAACCTGTCAGCATAAAAGATGATGAAAGGTTCCACTGCCATAAGGGCCTGTAATTCAGATACCCTTCTAGCTGAAGTGATTGCTAAAAGGAAAGCTGTTTTCCAAGAAACAAATTTTAAATCTGCAGTAGCAGCTAGCTCGAAAGGAGGTAGAGTGAGTTTCTCCAAAACAAAGTTAAGGTCCCAGGCTGGGGTTGGAGCTCTCCTGGCTGGTCTCATATTTTTGGGCCCTCTGAGGAACTGCTTGAGCAGTGGATGAGAGAAGAGGGGGGTTCTCTGTTACAATAAGCTGAAATGGCTGAGGCGTGGATTTTAATGGAGGAAAAAGACAGGCCCTTGTGAAGCATCTCAGTTAAGTATTGTAAAATCCGAGGTAAATTGGGCACTGCTGTGCTTATCCCTTGAGATTGGTTCCAGGCACAGAATCTTTTCCATTTTTCAGCACAGGATTTACTAGTGCTAGGAATCCTTGCCTCTAAAATGATATCCATCACATGTTTACTGAGGGAAGGTAAAAGAGAGATTATGTAATTAGCCAGGCTGCAAAGTTCAGTGTTTGAAGCTGAGGGTGCAGAATCTGGTTCTCCTGCTGAGACAGCAGGGAAGGAGTCTGAGGCAGGTGCCATGGGGATAACCATGGCACACTGCACAGGAGGGGGTACCAGTGTTGGCGTGGCCAGTCTGGAGCAATCAAAATCATCCTTGGTTTGTCCTGTTTGATTTTTAGCAGTACTTTGGAAAGCAGAGGCAGAGGGGGTGGGGAAGGCATAGACTGATAGGTTTTTCCAGCTGAAGGACAGAGCATCCACTTTCCAGGCTTGCTTGTGGGGAGTCCTTATGCAAAATATGTCCAACTGGTAGTTCTGGGGAGAGGCAAACAGGTCTATATCTGTGCTCCTCCATTTGCTTGTCAACATGTTGAAAATCCTTGGTTCCAGTTTCCACTCCTGTGGGTTCATGAGGTTTCTGCTTAGTCCGTCTGCCAGTGTATTTAATTTTCCTTGCAGGAATTGAGCTTGTAGGTGTACTTGGTAGCTCAAGGCTGTGTTCCACAATGCCATGGCTAGTATGCAGAGGGGGTAAGAATGTGTACCCCCCCTGCTTGTTTATGTACCACATAACAGTGGTGCTGTCCGTCTTTACCATTAGTTGTCCTGGAAGAATGTGGTCCTTGAAGGCTGTCAGAGCCTTCTGTACAGCTAACATTTCTTTTTGATTGATATGTAGGTGCATTTGACTTGGGTTCCATTTGCCCTGAATGCACTTCCCTGCCAGGTGACACCCCCCCCCCACATAGTCTGATGTGTCTGTTGTTAGGGTTTGGGCGGCAGGGCGTGGTGTGAAAGGTAGTTCCTTGTTTTGGTGGCAGACCTCTGCCCACCAAAGGAACTCTAGGCGTAGGCAAGGTATGATAGGAATCATTGCTAGGAAAGCTAATAAAACAGGACAAATTCCAATACTACCAGTCTGCCCTAGACTCCTCCCAACACAGCCCCAAACAATTCTGGTCCTCCATAAACTCCATCCTCCACCCAGATAAAGTCAGTACCCCTCCTCCTAACATCCCTCATTCCTCAGAAAATATTGCTACCTCATTCAACACACACTTCACACAAAAGTACAGTTTTGTACCTACCATAAATGTAGATGTTCGAAGATCCACATTGCTGCAGTCCTTACATATGGGTAGTCCGCTGTCCTCGGTCGGCCCGAATACCAAAGTATTAGGCTGACGTCGGTCAAGGCGCTTAAAACTGACATCAGGACGTCAGGGTACAAAAGCGCATGACCGACATCATATCCCCAGTCTTTTCTTGCCCCAGATGTCAGAAGGCCCTAAAAATAAAAGCCAAAGCCAAAAAACAGCAAAGAACAACCAACCACCCCTGCACTAACCATATTTACAATATTTACAACCCAAACCACACAACCACCTCTAACTATAGAGGGGAAGGAGGGAGGGTAAATTGGACTGCAGCAATGTGGATCTTCGAACATCTACATTTATGGTAGGTACAAAACTGTACTATGTTCTTCATCTCACATTGCTGCAGTCCTTACATATGGGTAGAATCCCAAAGCAGAGGTAAGGGAGGATGGCAAAACTATAAAGCATTAGGAGCTGCCAAAATGCCCTGTAAAATTGCAGTGGCAAAACCAGCCCTAGATTTAGAGTACAGTGGAAGGTGGTAATGCTTAGAGAAAGTATGCACTGAACTCCAAGTAGCTGCCCCCAAAATATCTTTAGTAGCCACCCCCCTTAAAATAGCTGTAGAAGTGGCAGTAGCCCTAGTGGAATGAGGCCTAATCCCAGCTGGAATCTCCTTACCATGATGGGAATAACAGAAAGCAATACAAAAACCAATCCACTTAGAAATAGTTTGTTTTGAAACAGGTTTGCCCTGAGAACCCAAAGCAAATGAAATAAACAACTGCTGAGACTGCCTGAACCCTTTAGTTTTGCTCAAATAATATCGCAACTGTCTGTGTATATCCAAAGTGTGCAAAATCTTCTCCCCTTTATTTTGGGGATTTGCATAAAACGTAGGCAAATGAATAGTTTGGTTTAAAGCCACACTAGAAACCACTTTAGGCATAAAGGAAGGGTTAGTACGCAAAGACACCCTATCCTTGTGGAAAATCAAGAAAGGCTCAACCGCCATAAGGGCCTGTAATTCAGAAACCCTTCTCGCAGAAGTAATGGCCAACAAAAAAGCAGTCTTCCATGATAAATATTTCAACTCGGCAGTAGCTGCAGGCTCAAAAGGTTGTAGAGTGAGTTTCTCCAACACAAAATTGATATCCCAGGCAGGAGTAGGAGCTCTACGTGGGGGTCTTATATTCTTTGCCCCTCTAAGGAACTGCTTAAACAAAGGATGAGAAAATAATGGTGGGTCACAGTCATAGTGAGCAGAAATTGCTGCAGCATGAACCTTTATAGAGGAGAAGGACAAACCTTTGTCCAATAACTCAGTAAGGTATTGAAGAGCAATACTTAAATTAGGTTTAGAAACATCAAAGTCCTTTGCTGTACTCCAAATTAAAAATCTCCTCCATTTATCTGCATAAACTTTCCTTGTACTAGGCCTTCTGGCCTCCAAAATAACATTCAAAACTTGTTGTGGAAGCTGAGACCCTCCAGGGTTTAAAACAGAATATGCCAGGCTGTTAGATGCAGAGAGTGAAGTTTGACATTGAGTAAATGACTGTTCTCCTGAGACAGCAGGTGTGGAATCGAAGGCAAAGGCCATGGAGGCTCCCGTACCAGACTTCTCAGTAATGGGTACCAGTGCTGTCGAGGCCAATTCGGAGCTATTAAAATCATAGTTGGCTTGTCCTGTCTGACCTTCAGAAGTACCTTTGGGAGGAGAGGCAGTGGTGGAAAGGCATACACGTGAAGATTGCTCCAACTGAATGAGAGAGCATCCATTTTCCAAGCTGTGGGATGAAACCTTTTTGTGCAAAACTTTGGCAACTGGTAATTTTGCGGAGAAGCGAACAGATCTATGTCTGGAGTTCCCCATAACACTGTCAATTTTTGAAATACCTGCTATTGTGCTTTAGTGGTGAGGACCTTTGGAGGTTATTGCTGGGATTGTGCTACATAATTTTTGAAATACATGAGGATCCAATTTCCACTCGTGGGGATCCATAATTTGTCTGCTCAACACATCTGCTAAGGAGTTCTGTGCTCCTGGCAGAAACCTTGCCTGAAGATTTAGCTGTAAACTGAGAGCAGTCTCCCACAAAATCATTGCTTGTCTGCATAGAGGGTATGAATGTGTCCCCCCTTGCTTGTTGATGTACCACATGACAGTTGTGTTGTTTGAATCAACACCTGCCCTGGAAGAAGTAAATCCTTGAAAGCTATCAATGCAAATTGGACTGCTAACATCTCCTTCAAGTTAATATGTAAATGTTGAAGTTTGGCAGGCCACGTGTCTTGTACCCATTTTCCATTTAGATGAGCTCCCCATGCTTTGTCTGAGGCATCTGTCGTTAGAATCTGACTTGCCTCTGGTCGGGTCACAGAGAGTCCCTTGTTTAGGTGACATTCCTGAGCCCACCACAAAAATTCCTTTTGAATGCAAGGTATTATCTGAATGACAGTGTCCATATCTTGGCAGTGTTGTCCATACATTTTGAGATACCATTGTAGCTTCCTCATATGCAGTTTGGCATTGGGAAGTACCAGAATACAAGATGCCATGAACCCCAAGGCTTGAAGGACTGTCCTTGCAGTCAGCCTGGACTGACGAGACAATTGATGGAAATAAAGAGAAAGATTCTTTTGTTTGTCCGGGGTCAAAAGGCCATCTGGGATGCTGTATTCAGTCTCACACCCAGAAAGCACATGTCCTGAGAGGGTACTAGACTGGACTTTATTTCGTTCACAGAATACCCTAGGCATCTTAACACTGCCATCACATACTGTAAATGATGAAGAAGTTCGTCCTTTCCTTGAGCCAGAATCAGGCAATCGTCCAAATAAGGATAGATTTGTATTCCTCTTAGCCTGAAGAAAGCTACCACTGGAGCCAGAACCTTCGTGAACACTCTGGGCGCAGTAGATAAGCCAAAGGGCAATGCAGAGAACTGATAATGAAAAGTCCCAGCCCGAAAACGCAGATACTTCCTGCAACTGGGCCTGATAGGAACATGAAGGTAAGCCTCCTTGAGATCCAGAGTCACCATCCAGTGATCTTTGCCCAGCAGAGGTAAAGGCTGTTGTAACGTCAACATTTTGAACTTGGGAATGTCCAGATATGTGTTGAGGATAGATAAATCCAAAATTGGTCTCCACGTGTTGCCTTTCTTTGGTACTAGAAACAGGCGAGAATAAAATCCTAGGCCCACTTCTGGCAGAGGGACCGGTTGTATAGCTCCTATTTGAAGTAGTAGAGAAATTTGGTTGTGAGCCTCTAGTCTTTGCTGAGGAGGAACGTCTGGCATGCCTTTGAAAGGAGGCAAGGTGTGGAAATAAAACTTGTAACCTCGGTGTATGATATCCAGTACCCATTTTCCTGGGTAATTAAAATCCAATTTTCCTTGAAGAGTGCCAACCGTCCTCCCAAAGGTGCTGCCAGGCAAGAGGGATCTGGCAGTTGAAAAAGTAGGTCATTGGGCCTGTTTACGAAAGGACTGGCCCCTACCCTCACTCGAAGATTGTGCAGGTGAACTCCCTGTTCTAGGTCTGAAGGAACTCTGAGCTCTGCCCCTACCACGTCTAGATCTACCCCTAGACTGAGAATCATAAGAAGGATACGTCCACCCCTTAGCAGGCCAATTCCTACTAAACTTTGGAGGCTGAACTTGCAAAAAATCTTTAACAGTCTGCATAGACTTAGCCTTGTCTTCCATTTTCTTCAAGACTGATTCCACAGGTGGACCAAACAACACTTCAGACTGCAAAGGAACATCCAAAATCCTTGTCTTAACATGGTCAGATAAATTCTGCTCCTTCAGCCAGGCGTGCCTGCGAAGAACTGAACCAGTGGCAGCCACCCTAGATGAGGCCTGCACAGCATCAAAACCACATTGCAAAGAATGCTTACCCACCTGTTCAGAGACATGCACCAAATCTTGTAATTCTTTACACTCAATGCCTTCTGCCAGAGCATCCACCTTAGATTTCAATTGAGAAAGAAGAAAGTTTTGATATTTCAACATATGAAACTGGCAATTCAAAGCCCTCATTGCTAAGGTAGAAGATGTATAGACCTTCTTTCCCCATCTATCCAAAGCTCTGGCCTCTTTATCTAGAGGAACCGGATTTTTTACAACAGAGGCCCTGACACCCTTAGGTCCCTGACTAATAGTTTCTGGGTCCGCCCTAGGACTCTTATAAAGATATTTATGAGCCTCAGGCACCCTGTAATACCTATCCGGTTTAACAGGCGCAGGAGGCAGAGAATCAGGATTAAGAGAAGCCTCTGAAAACACATCTTGCACAACATCCAGAACAGGGGGTATAGCCAAGGGCCTATGTTGAGGTAAAAGCAAAAATTCCCTAAGCCTTTTCCGTGAATCAGAGAAGTCCTGACCTTCCCACTTAAAATGTTCCCTCATAGAATGAAGTGTCTCTGAAAAAGAAAAATCCTCTGGAGGAGAAGCAGAAGGAGTGGAATCTTCTGCATCAGAATCAGAATAAGGAGAGTACTCCTGCAAGTCTTCAGTCAAGACTCTGAAACATCCCAAGCCTGTTCAAAACTTCCCAACTCTCGCTCCACCTTAGGCCTCTTATCAGCAGCCGCCAAAGAACCTCTAATCAGAGTAATCAAATCTTCTGCCATTTTAAGCATGTGCTTCTTAGGCACAGACCCTGCTGAACTAGGAGTGACACCAACAGAAGCTAAACCTGGCCTGCCTCTGGGAGAAGCCCTGGAAACAGAAGGAGAGGGCCTAACCACCCTGGGAAGGGAGGGGAGTACAGTAACCTGAGAAGCCCTTTCAGCCTGACCTGCCTCTAGAGAGGCCACATCCTGCAAAATCAAAATCTCCCCCTGAGACTCCAGAGAAGTCTCCGTCGGACCCACCGGTTCCACTGAAGCCTCTAAAGAACCGGCGTCCGGAACGGACAACTCATCTTGCCTGGGTTTAACAGTTTTGTCTTTGCGCTTCTTCGTGGAAGCAGGCGCCGGAGAATCCGACGGCATATTATAATTGCACCGCTTACCGAAGACTAGCCTAGCACAATCTAACCTTCGCTTAATAGTGCGCTTATTGAACCTAGCACAAAAGCGACACCCGACTACGTCGTGCTCAGGCCCCAAACAAGGAATGCACAAAGAATGATAATCCCTATGCGGTATCTGTTTCCCACAAGAAATACAATTATTCACTTTTTCTGACATCCGGTAATACACTGAGGCAAGAAAAAACCAAAATAATCCCCAACGGGGTACTTAGCCAACTTGGATTCGGTCTGAAACTCCGAACTCGAAAAATTTCAGAACGCCGAACGGCACTTGCAACGCTGCTTCTGCATCGGACCATGCAGCAAAAAAGACTGGGGATATGACGTCGGCCATGCGCTTTTGTACCCTGACGTCCTGATGTCAGTTTTAAGCGCCTTGACCGACGTCAGCCTAATACTTTGGTATTCGGGCCGACCGAGGACAGCAGACTACCCATATGTAAGGACTGCAGCAATGTGAGATGAAGAACATCCATACTATCACTAGCTAAACAACACAACCCCCCTCCCCTCCAACCCACACCTTCAAGTAGTAATCTCCCCACTGCCTTCTCTTTTTCTCCTGTACTTACCTCCAACATAAAAAAACTCTTAACTAAACTTAAGCCCACCAAATTAGCAGCAGACAACCTCCCAAGTGAATACCTACAAATCGCAGCTGATGCTCTGGCCTACCCAGTATCCATCTTGATTAACCGATCTCTGTCAGAAAGTTACGTTCCCACACCGTGGAAGGTATCACATATAATTCCCCTCCACAAAGGCGGACCCTCCACAGAACTAACCAATTACTGCCCCATAGCTATTCTCTCTCCACTCTCCAAAATACTAGGGAGATGCATACACTCTCAGGTCTCAGACTACCTCCTTACTAACAACCTCCTTTCCAATACTCAGCATGGTTTCTGACCAAACCATAACAAAACCACTGCCTTACTCTCCTTTACTAACACTATCCTTCAGCATAAAAACAATGGCTATCTCTCCTCTGCTACTTTCCCAGACATATCTAAAGCATTTGACATGGTCCCACACAAACAACTCATCTCTGTCCTCAGTAACCTAGCCTTCTCTCAATCAGTCACCAACTTGTTTTCAGAGTTACCTGTCTGACCGCCAACAATCCGATGTATGGCAGGATGACATATCTCCCCAACTACCTGTCTCCATAGGGGTTCCCCAAGGATCCATCCTTGGACCCCTACTCTTCTCTGTTTTCACCAATAATCTAGCCTCTGCCACCAAACATGGCACACTCATACAATACGCAGATGACTCAACCATCATCTGCTCAGCCCAGTCCCTACCCAAACTGCAAAAAGTCACACAGGAAGCCTTTTCCTCTGTTGAAACTTGGTTATCCGATGCCCAACTAATACTCAACCCAAACAAAACTAAACTACTCATCTTTCAACCCACCAAACATACTTAAAACAACTCTCACTTTAACATCACAGCAAAAGACAACACCACTTTATACCCAACTGCACAGAAATAAGCAACTTCTCACCAAAGCAGCAAAGATTTCAATAGCAAATTCCCACCTTATCTCCACCCTACTGTATGCCTCTCCAATATATACCAACCTAAGGCAATGCGATCTAAACAAGCTAGAGACCTGCTACAACAAAATCGCCAAATTGGCCACAGGGACATCCTACCGTAGTCACCACTGTCTCTCACTTGCTGAACTGGGCTGGCTTGAACTCCCTCACCTCCCTCAATGGTATCAACTCTCACTTGCCCACAAACTGGTAAACCATCCACTAAATGTCTCATACCTCCAGAATCTATTCCAACCCTATCGCACCACCAGACCACTAAGATCCAGCAACAAAAATCACTTGCAGATCACTAAAGCCAATAACTCTGCTGGTGAAGCACTATTCTCTTGAACCATAACCAAATTATGGAACTCCCTCCCACCCACAATTACCTCCGTACCATCATGCACCCACTTCAAAACTTTACTAAAAGCGCACCTAAAAACATGCTGGCTATGCCCTTGCAACTCCCACTCTAATATCACCCACTCCATCCAACCACTACCTTTCTTTCCACTCCACAAACTACTTTGATTATAGCAAGCTCAGATGCTCATAAGCCTAGTACTTATTATAAAGCAGGAACTTCTTATTGTAACATTTGTTAATGTCTGTTATGTACTTCACAGATAAAGATTCTAGTTGTCTACTGATGTACTATGTTCTTCATCTGTAAATATGTTGCAAGTAATTGCTATGTTAAATTGTTAATCGCTATGTAATCCAATGTAACTACTGTCCGTTTATTTTAACTGTGGAGCTTTTCTCCCCGGGCCTCCACTGAAAATGGACCTACGTCCAGTCGGACACTCCCGGTCAAGAAATGTACATAAATTGCTTCTAGATCCTGAGAATGTTGACACCATAGGCTTTTTAGATACCACTGTAGTTTCCTCATATGCAGTCTTGCATATGGAATTAGAAGAATGCAGGAGGCCATGAACCCCAAGGCTTGCAGTATTTGTCTTGCAGACAGCAGGGTTTTTGTGGCCTCTTGTTTGAAGTAGGTTGTCAAATGAATTTGTTTCTCTGGAGTGAGGTAAGCCATCTGGGAAGTTGTATTCAAGCTTGCTCCCAGGAATATAATTTGTTGACAGGGTACCAGGTGTGATTTCTTTTCGTTTATGGTGTACCCCAGACAAGTTAGAACCCTTTGTACAAAGGCCAGATGACTCAAAAGTATGTCCTGGTTTTCTGCCTGAATTAGACAATCGTCCAGGTATGGGTATAATTTGAATATTTCTTTGCCTGCAAAATGCAATAACTGGAGCTAGGCACTTTGTGAACAGCCTGGGCGCAGTAGATAAGCCAAAGGGAAGTGCAGAGAACTGATAGTGCGTGTAGCCTGCTTTGATGTGTAGGTATGTTCTGCAAGATTCCCTGATTGGGATGTGCAGGTATGCTTCTTTTAAATCTAGGGTTGCCAACCAGGCATCTTTGCCTAGCATAGGAAGTAATTGGTGAAGAGTCAGCATCTTGAATTTTGTAATCTCCAAAAAGGTGTTTGGAGTAGACAGGTCCAAAATAGGATGCCATAGATTGTCTTTTCTGGGTACCAGGAAAAGTCTTGAGTAGAAACCTTGCCCCTTTTCCTCTTCTGGTACCAGTTGAATAGCCCCCATGCTTAAGAGAGACCGTACTTGTTTTTGGGCCTCTGCCCACTGATTTGGGAGTAGGTCCGGCCACCCGCTTGGTGTTGGCAACATGTGGAAGTGAAATCTGTATCCCTGGGAAACTATATTTAAAACCCATTTGTCCTGGGTAATGAGTTCCCAATTCTTTGCATGAAGAGCAATCTTTCCCCCCAAAGGGGCAGTCAGTTGATAAGTGCTTAGAAATTTTAAAAGGAAGTCATTGAGACAGTTTACCATAGGAGGGAGTCTTATTACTCCCAGATTTGGAAGTGGAGGCCCCCCACTGCTTAGTCCTGTCTGTCCCCTGGGACTGAAACCTGGGGTTTTTGCTGTGTCTGGGTTTGGCTTGAGAAGACCTGGAAGGGGCTGGAAAGGACCAATTCTTAGAGGGCCAGTGCCTACTAAATCTAGGAGGCTGAACTTGTAAGAAATATTTAACAATTTGCATAGATTTAGCTTTATCTTCCATCTTTTTAAGAACTTCCTCAGCCTGGTTGCCAAACAGGTGATCTTGATTTAAGGGAGCATCCAACAATTTAGCTTTAACATGATCAGGCAAAGATTGTTCCTTAAGTCAAACATGCCTTCTGAGCACAGGCCCAGTAACAGCGGCCCTGCAAGAGACCTCTAATGAATCAAAACCACATTGCAAAGTATGTTTTCCAACTTGTTCAGCAGAATGCATTAAATCCTGTAATTCTTTATTTCCCACACAGTCAGGAATCAACATCATTTTCTGTTTAAGCAATCCAATAACATGTTGCTAATACTTTAACATATGAAACTGGCAGTTTAAAGCCCTAATGGCCAAGGTTGCAGAAGTGTAAACCTACTTACCCCATCTATCCAGCGCCCAGGAGTCTCTATCAGAAGGGGTAGGATTTTTAGCAGTAGAAGCCTTAATGCCCTTGGGCCCCTGTGAAATAGTCTTTGGATCTGCAATAGGATTTTTAAAAAGGAACTTGTGTGACTTAGGGACCCTGTAGTATCTGTCTGGCTTTCTGGGAGCAGGAGGCAAGGAATCAGGGGCCAAACTAGATTCCGAAAAGGCATTATCAACAATGTCTAGTACAGGAGGAATAGCTAAAGGCCTATGTTGAGGTAGGAGTAAGAAATCCCTAAGCCTCTTTTTTGAATCAGAAAAATCCTGGCTTTCCCAGTGGAAATGCTCCCTTAGAGTATGTAAGATTTCCTCAAAAGAAAAATCCTCTGGAGGGGAAGCAGAGGGAATGGAGTCCTCTGCATCAGAATCCTCATAAGTAGATAAGAGCAAATCCAGATCTTCAGAAGAATCAGAAAAAACAGAATCCTGGTCAGAAGATTCATAAACCACTTCAGTCCTAAGCCTCTTAGAAAGGGGGGGGGGTTGGCTACCCCTGATTAGAGTTACTAGATCTTCAGCCATTCTTATCATTTGTTTTTTGGGCATAGAGGCCTGAGCATGTGGCCTGGGCGTCGCTTTTTTTAGGCATGGTTCGAGATTTAGGCCTAAGAGAAGAAGGAGGTGTCGGTTTAATATGCAAGTCCGTAGGCCTAAATACACCCTCAGAAGCCGGTGCCTGCACAGCGGCTCCGGACCCATCCAAGGTAGAAACATCCGCAGTTTTCATAGTTGAAGTATCTCGTGGCATACCGGACTCCAAATAGGTCTCAGTAGAGGCCTGCGAATCAGAAGTAGCGGGTATCAGGGGCTGCGAAAGTGCCTCACTGAGTACCAGCGAACTGGAGACTGGCTTAGGAGAAGCATCATCGGCAGTTTTGGACCTCGGCGGCCTGTCTCTGTCTTTATCTTTGCGTTTTTTTGGAATCCCGGTAGTCAGATGGCTAACCGATGACATTTCTGGATAATTAAACCAAGAACCAAAATATTTAGAGGTGAAAATGTACAGACGACAGATAGTGTGCTGATTAAATAAAGCACAAAACTGACAGCAAGGTACGTCGTGGTTAGGGCCTAGGCAAGGAATACAGTATGAATTAAAATCTTTATGAGGTATTTGCTTTCCAAAGGTAATGCAGTTATTAACTTTTACTGACATCGGTAAGGAGCAAGAAAAAGTTTCCCCAACGGAGTACATAGCTTTTATTTGAAAACTTCGGTTCTGAAACTCGAAAACGAAAATTTCAGGAGTCGGCCGACCGGCACTAGCGAACTGCTTCTGCTTCGGGCACTGCATGGCAAGAAAGACTGATGTAATGGCGTTGGCTGCATGCTTTATACCCCTGACGACTTGACGTCATGGAAGAAGGGACAGCAACCGACGCAAGACCCAAGACTTTGTTAATCAGGCCGACTGTGGGCTACTTGCATGCAGATAACCCAAATGTAATGATTGCAACAGTGAAACACGAAGAACATCCACAGTGATCCATATCTATCAGTTTTGTATCACTTTTGCCATTCATTTAGCCATTATGGAGATAAACACTTTATAATCATGGTTTAGTATTGAAATGGGCCTGTATGAAGCTGGATCTGATGGATATTTACCCTTTTTAGGTATTACCATTACCACCATCTTCTTCCAGGATGCTGGTACTTCTTCCCTTAAAATACTGTTATACAAGACCTTCCAGATCTTAATCAGATTCTCCCCCTTCTAACTTCCAAACTTCCACAGGAATACCATTTATTCCTGGGGACTTTCCTGTAGATTGGTTACACATAGCCATTTTTATCTCATCCCTTCCTATCCTGTTAGCAATTGAGCCTCATCTACCTGTAACTTTGGCATATTTAGTTCTTCCATAAACATTTCCATTTGTACCGTTTCTTGATTTCCGTATTTCTCTGCTTTATACAAATTTTCATAACATTTCCAAAATATTTCTAATACTTCTACAGGGTCTCTTGTTATCTTCCTTATTATAGGCTCCCTAAGCTTGGTGACTGCCCTTTCCACTTTTTGTTGCCTGAGTTGTTGTGCTAAAACTTTTTGTGCTCTAGAATTATCATCAAAAACACTTGCTTAACAGCAATCTTTCTAAATTCATGCATATTATCGAGGCAATTCCTCATTTTCTGTTTAGCATTCTGCAGTTACTCCTTTTCTTGTTTTGAGAGACTCCCCCTATATCTTGCAGTACTTTAACATTTGTCAATCCCTCTAAATAATTATTGTTACTGTTTAGCTATATCTCCCTTTCTTTTATTTCTAACCTAGTTTTAAACTCCATTTTAATTATATCGCACTCCTTAGCTGTTTTCAGAAGATAAATCTATCTTCTCTAGTAGCTCCTGAATTAATTCCACAACCCATTCCTTAAATTCCTTTCTTTTTAACCGATAGGTGGGAAAGCACCAGTGTCTCATTTTCATTTCATTATCTTGCGTTTTTATTTTAGTTATTATAGGTGCATGATCTGAAATAGTTACTGGGTGCGTTTCAAGACCTTTAATTAAATGCACATGTTCCTGTGAGACATAAAATATATTTAGCCTAGCCCAGTTTTTGTAACTTGGTGAGTAATATGTAAATTCACTCTGAACTCCTAGTACTAAATTCACAACGTCCATGCCAAACATTTTCATAAATTTCTTCAAAAATCTACCCTCCCTTGTTATATTTTCCCTTCTAGGCCCCCCAGACACATCTTCACTGTTGCAAACCAAATTCCAGTTTCCACCCATAAGTAATATTCCTTGCAGAAAGCTGATTATTTCTCCCAGAATTTTCTTAAGCTCCATTATAGCAGTTTTATGGTGGATGTAAATGCATGTCAGTGTAATCCTCCTCCCTAGCCAGCAGCCCCTTAGTACTATGTATCTTCCATTATTATATTTTTCCTCTCCTATCACTATTGGAACTCCTCTTGCAATTAATATAAGTACTCCTCTTTTCCTTTGTCCCAAATATTCCGCTGAATAACCATCCTGAAAACCTTTCCTTATCAAATTCACATGTTCAGTTCTTTCCAGATGTGTCTCCTGTAGCATAGCTTTTTGCACTCTACATTTTTTAATATAATTCACTACTCTTTCTTTTTTATATTTATCTGCAAGACCATTCAGATTGAAAAACATTACAAAGAGCATCATTTTCTTATACAGTTATTATTAAATCCACCTTTTACATATAGCTGCTCTTCAGCTAAATGTCTAATTCCAACTTTTATGTTACATGTATATACTGTTCGGCAGGTTGGTCTTTTATACAGTTGTTTCATGTCATATCCATTTGCATCTATGTCACATCTTACATAACTTTTTGTTTTTTTTGAAAGCCCTCAAACAGAACAAACAACCCTCCCCCCAAAAAAAACCCTAAAACATATGAGCTTCACAATAACACACAAAACTATGTACAACTTCAAATATTGAAGTTTTTGCTTCCTAATAAGAACATAAAACATAAGCTCTAAGTTGATAGCTACACAGACAGGCTAAAGTTAACCAAAAAGAAAGGTTAGTCATGCTAACACACATGGTACAGCCTGTGCTATTAGTAAGTGTTATTGGATTTTTTTATTTCTACATAACTCTCTCAGTTGAGAAAACACTTGAATGCATTCAGTAAACACTTTCTCCAAGCCATTTTTCTTTATCAAATTGTCTTCTAGTGATATGCAAACCAGACACAAAACTGCTAGGGGTAACCTTGTTTATCAAAAAAAAAAAAAAAGCCTTACAACATTCAATATTCTTTTTCATTTACATGCTTTGTAATACACTTGTTACTGGATAACGCCTAGGGTTTTTACCCAGTCATTTCCCTACTCAAGCATGGGAAAAAGCACACTGATTTTCCTTTTGTCATACTCTCTTAACCAGACCCTTCCGTCCCCCCGTCCCCCCATCTCCTCCCCTCCTCACATTTTGTTTTTCATTGCAGTGCCTACATTTCTCATAGGTTCATAGGTGAGTACTAGGCCAATGGCCCTGGAGCCTTTACAAGCCTAGCCCATAGAAGTGCCCTGACATCGTGCCACCTGACGCCAGTTCCCAGTGCCTCTATCAAGTAGAGCCACTGGAGTGATCCCCTGGGTGAACTTTGTATTTCCCATCCACTCATAAAGATTTCTCTTGAAGAGGGCCAGTGACGTGCTCTGCTTGGCATGTATGGGACTGGGTTATGAACCTGTCCCTCCAGAATGTTCTGTTGATTGTGGTAATGAAGTTGAGGTCTCTGGAGCATGTGGTATGGAGGGATTGGGATTTCTTTAGATGTAGCATTTTTAACAGAGCTTGGTCAGACATGGCTTGGTAAATCAAGCAGAGATCGCCTCTTAGTAGACGATATGAAACAGAGAACAGATGGAGTTTTTTGAGTCTGTCCATGTACGACGTGTTTAAGGCCTTGGGATCCTCTTCGTGAGGTACTTTTGTGGCCTTTCCAGCTGTTGCATGTGTTTAGTGAGGTATATGCCAAATGGGGCATTATACTCAATGACTGGTCTAATGAGGGAAGAGTAGAGAGAGATGATGACCTCTTTCTTCCTGGATGCAAAACCCTTGGTAATGAGATGTCAAGTTGTGTCCCCAGATCTCTTATAACACCTTCAGTGTTCAGTGGGCTCCCATCAATGTGGTAATTAGTGGAAACTGAGTTTTTCCCAAAGGGGATGACTGCGCATTTTTTGGCAATAAGCTTAAGGCCATGGTTTTGACACCAGTCATTGGTCTCAGTGAGGCCTTTTTGTAGGATGTCTACATCACTTGGGGAGTTAATAATGGCTCCCAGCTTGCAGTCATCTGCAAACTTGGTCAGCCAGAGTCCCTCCGTGTTGGCCTGGACGTCTGAAAAGTAGAAC